>NW_007736359.1:23495-39313 GCF_000696425.1 Galeopterus variegatus | reverse complement strand
TTAATATTTCAACAGGTATGCCTAAAAGATAAACCTAACAATATCATTATTACACCTAACGATTAATAATTTCGTAACAGTATCAGACATCTCATCTGTGTTCACATTGTTTAGTCTGCTTGTCCCACGCATATTTCCGAAGTTTGGTTGAACCAGATCCCAGCAAGCGGCATAACTGTGGTGTGTGCGGCAGGTATTTGCTCATGATCCCCTGAAGTCCTTTAATCCATAGGTTCCCCCACACGCAACCCATCTCTCCATTTTTCTTTTGCAATTTAATCATTCAAGAATGGGTTGTTTGCCTGACAGTTTTCCAGAGTCTGGCCGATTTCACTCCTGTGGTGTCATTGAACACGCTCCTCAGTGCCTCATTTTTCCTATAAACTGGTAACTAGACCTAGAAGCTTAATCAGATTTACATTAATTAATTTAACGGGTGTGGATGTTGTTTGGTAAGATTTCCAAAAGCGGTCATGTAAGGTCTGGTTGTCTCTTTTTTGTGACCTTAGCAGCCATTGGTGATTATTGTGTAGATCAGGCATTCTCAAAGGGGACAGTAACACCCCCAAGAGGGAGAACATTGATTTTTAGGGCCTTTCTCTTCTTTTGTTAGCTCTCTGGGATCCCTCCAGAGCAGCAATCTGAGATGGAGGTGTCTTGGTGGCTGCTGGCTTGGTGACTGCTGGCTTGATGGCTGCTGGGTCCAGCCCTCACTGGCCAGCTGTCCCCTGCGTCCTTTCCCTTGCCAGCTTCCCGCACATGGCCCAGCCCTCCCTCCCCCAACACCTTCCCATCAAGGAAGTCTTTGTGCAGCCCTGTGGTGTGGGGGAGGGGGAGGGCTTGTCATGGGTGTGGGGGGTGAGGCAGGACCCAGGCCACCAGCTATAGGGTAGGAGTCGAGGGGATGGGGAGGGAGGAAGGCTGAGGGGCAGCCGAGCTCAGCTCCTAGGGTTCCTGGTGAGGTCCCTGCAGTGCTACAGGGCACTGTGGTTTAGAGGGCCCTTTCTGTAACCTTGGCTACACTCCTGAGCTAGGCAAGGGCACTGTCACTGTCCCGACTGTGCAGGTGATGAAACCAAGGCACAGAAGTTAAACAGCTTGTCCAAACTCACATAGCCTGTTACTGGTGATCTTTTTATTCTTTGTTAATTCTCAAAAGAACCCCATTTTACAGAGGAGGAAACTGTCACTCAGCACGGGCACACAGGGAGTTGGGACTTAACTTCCTCCCTGTGGTTCCCCTGCCAGGCTCATCCAGGGAAGCCGCAGCCCCTCCCCGCATGAGTCTTTGCACTCCTTCCTATGCCCTGCCCTAGGTGTCCCATGCCAAACCAGTGTGTGATCTGACTGGGGAGAGTGGGGACAAGGGTCATGTTGTGTGACTGAGTCAAGCGGGGCCACCAGGTCTCTGTGGCTGAGCTCTGTGCTCTCCCTCCTTTCATCCACGTGTCCCTGAGCCTAACCCTAACAGCCACCCTCCCCACAATGCAGACCCATCCCTCCCATCCCCTCTCCCCCATTCTCCCTGCCCCCTCACATCCTGCCCCAGTGCCCCGAGGTGGACATGGCTGTGACTGGATGTTTGCTGAACTCCCTAAGTTCTGTTTTATTGCAGCTGTTACGCAGGGAACAATCACCAACAGGCCAAGCTGCCTGTGTCTTTTCACCACCCCGGGTTATAATGATAAAACTTAACAACCAAAGACACCAGGAGCCTGACTTCCTCATTGCTGTGTGTGAAACTCCATCTGAGGCATTTGTCCCTGTGCTGGGTTGGTTTGGTGATCTGTATTTTCTTTTTTTTCTTTCTTTTTTTTTTTTTTTGTCTTTTTCCGTGTCCGGCAACGGATCGCAACCCTCAGTGTCACCCCCGCACAGGACAGGGACCGGCAACGGGATCGTAACCCTCGGTGTTGCCCCCGCGCCTCGCTCAGCCAGTGAGCGGGAACCGGTCTGCATGTGGGATCCGAACCCTCGGCGGGAGCGCCGCCACACTTCCCAAGCAGCGCACTAGCGCAGTGCGCCACCGGGCCAGCCCGTGATCTGTATTTTCAAACGAAGGGGGTGGCATCTGTTCTGAGGGTTCCTGCCCGCTCACACTCAGGCCAGATTTTGCTGCACGCTTTGTTTTGCTGTCAGTTTTCTTTTAAGCTGGAAAATTCTCTGTGAAACTTGGGCTACACGGTTTCTGGTAATTGAATCTAAGGCTGACAAAGGAGAAAAATGGCCAGATGTTGTGTGGTCCTTCAACGTGTTCTCAGATAAAGGACGCAGAGTATGCCAGGTGCAGGATGGTTGGTTCTCAGAGTTCCTGCCCCTGGTACAAGGTACTTACTCTGTGTCAGGCACTCGCTAGGCACCTGGGATACTACAGGAGTGAGGCAAAGTTCCTGCCTTACATTCTAGAAGACTCCACGTCAAAGTGAGATGTGCTCAGGTACATGCATAGGATGTCTAACTTTCTTCTAAATGTGTTTTCCCCAGTGAGTTAAACAGCTGTTCTTCCCCAGTTCAAAAAGTGTACCGAAGTGGTTGGGGCCAGACCTCGCAGACGGGCGGACCCAGGTTCGAATCCTAGCTCTAACACGTTTCAGCTGTGTCAATGTATTTAACTGCTGCATGGTGTAGTCTCTCACCTGTAAACTGGGGAGGATGCCACTCCAGCAAGAGTGTCCTAAGGCTTGACTGGGACAATGCATGCAAAGAGCTCAGCACGACACCTAACATCCAGGGGTGTACAGTAGATGATCATTTTTACTGTTTCACTGTCTCACAGACCTATTTTTTCTACTGATTTGAAATAGGTGACAGAGCTTTAAAGGAATGTCCATTAGATTAAATGGGGTTGGCAAATTTGGAAAGTTTTCCTTTTTCAGAGCTAGGGTCAAATCTGGCCCTTGAGGAGTTACACTGACTCATCGGGTACAGATGGACAGTGATGATGGATGTGGGTCTCTCCTCCCCCGTGGCAGAACCTCTAACCCACCCCAGCTCCTTCCCTCTGATCTCCGCGTGGTCCTGGGATTCTTTCCCACAAAAGTCACATCGCCTGGTCACGAGTGCTGAAGCTATCTGCCACCTCTGACCAAGATAATCCTGGTGGCAAGAAATCTGCTGGTTCGTTTTCATTTCTTAAATGATAAGATGTCTTAAGTGCAACTTCACAGAGTCCTGGAATCTAAAAATTGTGGCAATTTTATGGGACTTTAAGAGTATATGAAATTATTTGTCTGCTTATCAGTAGACATTTTTATTTCTACAATGATTCTTGCAGGGATAGCTACTTCCCTACACCTGTTTTTATATTATAAGCCTAAAGCTAGACCCAAAGCCTCTTGCTGACTTTCCTTTAACCCAGTATTCAGAAGGGATATGTTACTTATTAAGGATTAGAATTTATCGATTTTATGCATGGCTCTGTCTGAGCTTGGCTGCCATGTTTTTTTTTTTTTGTTTGTTTGTTTGTTTGTTTTCCTTTTTGTCTTTTTTTGTGACCAGCAAGGGATCGCAACCCTCAGTATCGCGCCCGCACCGGACTGGGACCAGCAACAGGATCGCAACCCTTCGGTGTTGCGCCCGCACCGCGCTCAGCCAGTGAGCGGCCGGTCTGTATATGGGATCCGAACCCTCGGCGGGAGCACCACCGCACTCCCAAGTGGTGCACTATAGCAGTGCGCCACTGGGCCAGCCCTTGTTTTGTTTTTTAATTAAACCAGGAAGGCTGGTGATTTTGCAGATGCAAGTGGGAGCACCACCACACTCCCAAGTGGTGCACTATAGCAGTGCGCCACCGGGCCAGCCCTTGTTTTGTTTTTTAATTAAACCAGGAAGGCTGGTGATTTTGCAGATGCAAGGGATTTAGACTGGTTTCACCTAGAAACAATTGCCATGATACAGTCAGTGGGGTAGTTCTTACCAGGATACAGTAAGGACAGAGTGCTATAAATTCTTCAGACCTCAGAAGGCTACATACACACGAGCCATCTTAACCTTCTTGCCTGGGAAAGGTTGGGCAGATTCAAGAACAAGCACACAGCTGGGTCTAGCCATATCTCTTTCTTTGTCAAGAATCTCTTATTGCTCCTGTTCTTTGTAATTTAAAGTTCAAGGATGGCATATGCTATTTGCATGTTTTTGCCCCTCCGAAAACTCATGTACTGGAATCTTAACACCCCAGTGCAACAGTGTTGGGAGGCGGGGCCCAACGGAAGGTGTTTGGGCCCCTCCCGAGTGGATCGATGCCTTGTGGATAGATGCTGTGTGGGAAGGGTGTGGCTGCAGGAGTGGCTCGCTCCCCTCTGCTCCTCTGCCCTGAAAGGACACAGCATCAGTCCTGCTTGCATTTCACCTTCTGCCTGCTGAGGATGCAGTAGGAAGGCCCTGGCCAGGTGCTGGCACCTTGGTCTCGGACTTGCCAGCCTCCAGAACCGTGAGAGATAAATGTCTGTTCTTTATGAATCCCCTCGCCTGGGTGTTTTGTTAGAGCAGCACAGACAGACTGAGACAGCTGCCCATCAGCACCTTCCCTCCTCCCCCTCTCCGCCTCAGCTAAGATCCTCTCTCCCCGCCTGAAGCTCACCTGTGCCAACTGTTCCTGGCCAGAATCTGCCATGCTTGCCACGCGTTGGTGCCCTTGTGCTTTGTCACTAGGCCTGGGATGCCTGTCTTCCTCACCTGCAATGAATTCCTACTCATCCCTCGGAGTCGATGGACTGTGTCTCCTCTCTGAAGCCTTCCTTGACCAGCCCTGGACACAGTCGGTATTTTCCTTCCTGGTGATCCAATAGGATCTGAATAACTACTTCTTCCCAGGTAAACTTCTTTACATGGTGCCAGAGATGGGATTCCACATGCTTGAAACAAGACACTTTGCCAACCTTCTTTAACTTGCTGATGCATTACGCTAGTGTAGATAGGTGGGCACTGTGTTCACCCCAGAGTATCTTTTCTATCCAAATTAGTATGACCAAATTAAAGGTCCCTCCACCAAAATAATATTGTTAGACTTATACCAGTGCTGCCAATCTCCTTCCCTACTTTTATTGAATAGATTCTAAAGGGTATTTTCTTATTCTCATCATTTTTTAAAAAATGATAGAGAAGATACTATTTTTTATAAAAAAAAATCCATGTAAAGGTTGAGAGTAAAAAGAGGGGTAGAGATGTTTCAGAAGAGTGGTGGAGCTGCAGGACATGGTAGCTGCCCACGTCTTCCACAGAGAAGCTGCAGCAGACGGTGGAAAGAAGACTCTAGGTGGGATGATAGATCTACGGTAGACGTTGCTGTATTTAAATAACTTCTTGAGAAACCAACTGTGGTGACCACTATTGGTGGCCTCCCAAGTAAGTGAAGTTTGCTGGGCATGGAAGGGGCTTCGGGCAGCAATTTTTCCCCACACGATGAAAAACGAGAGTGCTCAAACTTTGAGTGCATTGAGTGGAGACCCCTTCCTGAGGGTCCTACAGTGATTCTGTGATCAAGGTGGGGAACAGCCCCCACATCCTGAGGTGGGCACAGGGGGAAGATTGTGATGGGGCCAGGGAACTGAGCCTGGGGCCACCCACTCTGGGACTTCTTGTTAATAAACAAAAAATGTCCTTATGTTTTAGGCCATTGATGGGTATTTTCTGTTGCTTACGACCAGATGCCTTCAAACTGAATCAGTGGCTAAAGTCCTTTGTGGGTCCAGGTCCAGGTGGGAGAGTCTCTGAAAAGGAATTAAAGACTCACGTCTACATCAATGTACTGAGTTCAGAAAGAAAGGAATTTGCCTATGGACTCTTGGGAGAGACTTAGACTTTGAGAGATGAGGCAGGATATGTGGCTTTTGGGGAACTGGAGATCTTAGGAAGTACGTGACTCGGTCAGAATCTTGACAGTTGCCAGGAAGGATTGAAAAGGGCTCAGGGGTGGGAGGGTCTTTTTGGACCTCCAAAGATCCCACATTTAAAGGCCCGAATTCGTACCTGTGAAACTTACAGCATATGTGTGGCTGAAGAGAGCAGCCCCCTTGCAGGAGAGAGGGGGACAGGATGTGAAGGTGGGGGCGGGGGAGGGTGTTGCTGGGACAGTGTCATCTTTGCCAGAGGAAATGGATGAAGAACTGAAAAGTACAGTGTAATACAGTAAAGTAATTATTGGAAACTCAAGTTGGCGGTAAGACCTATCATGAATTGTATAGTCTCCAAGGGGACTATGAGGAACAAGGTTGTATAAATAAGAATTTGTATCATATGTGTAGTTCACGTGTGTGTGTGTGTGTGTGTGTGCATGAGATTGTGGGTGAATGAGAGGTGGGAATACCAATTGGGTATTCTGGATAACTATAGGGGTTAGGCGCGCTGATCCCCACACAGTCAAAAATCCACGCATGAGATTGTGGGTGAATGAGAGGTGGGAATACCAACTGGGTATTCTGGATAACTATAGGGGTTAGGCGCGCTGATCCCCACACAGTCAAAAATCCACGTATAACTTTTGAGTCCTCAAAAACTTAACTACTAATAGCCTTCTATTGACTGGAAGCCTTAGCAATAACATAAATAGTTGATTAACACATGTTTTGTATGTTATGTGTACCATATACTGTATTCTACAATAAAGCTAGAGAAAAGAAAAGTTAAGAGAATCATAAGGGGGCCGGCCCGGTGGCGCACTGGAGAGTGCGCTGCTTGGGAGTGCAGCAGTGCTCCCGCTGAGGGTTCGGATCCCATGTGGAGACCGGTTCCCGCTCACTGGCTGAGCGCCGTGCGGGCGCAACACCGAGGGCTGCGATCCCGTTACCGGTCAGTAAAAAAGACAAAAAGGAAAAAAAAAAGAGAGAATCGTAAGGAAGAGAAAATATGTTTACAGAACTATACTTATATTTATTGAAAAAAACATGTGCATGAGTGGACCCATGCAGTTCAAACCCATGTTGGTCAAGGGTCAACTGTGATTTGAATTGGAGATCTCTCTTGGATTTGGAATCAATTTATTTGGGTGTCTTAACTTGGACATGGAGAAAGGCCCTGGGGGGCTGGCAGTGATGTCCCGCATAGTCTACTCACTCAGTCCATTAATGACCTTCCCACTCGAGCCCCCGCACCTCGCCTGACTGGGATGTGGAGTCCACAGGTCCCTCGTGCCTTATCTCACACCCAGCCCTGTATTTACATGTTTACGTGTTTTCTCGGTAAAACACTGCCAGCCCCTCAAGTGCATTGAGTTTGAAAAAGCTTAATCTCTAACACAGTGCACCAAGCGCCCAGCCGGCACTTAATAAATGCTGACAGAATGAATGAGAACCACAGGAAATTTAATACCCATGGCAAGAATAGATAGAAGTAAGGAAGGCTGACTTTTAATTATTTTATAACATCGATGCCTCGGTTAGAGATGAGAGTGTGTCTCCTGAGTTGCTTTTGCACTCCTGGACTGTGGACATGGGTCCAGTGAAGCAGACGTGCTTTCACCTCCATCTGGGCCATTCTCCAGGGAGCGCTTCCTGGATCAATCTTCGCACTCAGACTTCTGATGGCGGGTGTGGTGATTCCGTATCCTGTCCCTAGATCACCTGTAAAGTAAAACAAATCCAAACACCCCACATCACATTTGTTTTAGACATCTGCAAGATCTGCATATATCATTGGGAGATTTGCAGACGTTTTTAGATCTCTGAAAGGAAAGTGGACCTTCTTGATCTCCTGCCCTGACTAAATGTAATCCAGAGCAGGCGTCTATACCTGTGTTCAGAGAGAGCACGATGCCCCAGGAGAATGGCAGGGGTCTTCAGGGTACCTTTTTTCTTTCCTTATCCATAGCAAAGTCCTCCAACACCCTCCCTCCCATGGACTGGAGACACAAGAGGGAATGTCAGCTAAAGGCACCCCATGGTGCCTCCCTGCAAGTGTGTTGACGGAGAAAATAAAAACACGGCAAAAAAAGACACGGACTGAAATGCTCCCTTCCCTGATCTCATACGAGATGAGGTTTCTCCAACAAGCACAGAATTGATTTTTTTCTACCAAAGAATAAAATAAACACTCCTCATGTTTTGCAACTACTTCTTGGCAAGACTTATGGGACCGACTGCAGCTGACACATGTTGATAGGAGAAGAGACCTGAAGGCAGATTCTGGGCAGCATCACACCCAGGGGCTCTGGCCAGATGCAGTCACGGGAAGGAGCCTGCTGGCCCTTTGGGTCACGTGCCCTGCCTGACCACTCGATAGCTGGTGGGCAAAGAGGATAAAACAATTTTCAATGTGTTTGTAACCTTGAACTCAAAAATTGAAGAAATGTCAATTTTTCTCACCCTCTCCCAGACCAATAATTTATCATGAATTCAAGATGAGGCAATGTTAAGGTAACTACAGGGAAGAGCTGGCGAGGACCATTTGAGTGGAGAAATCTGCTGAGTTTCTGTTCACCAGACTGTCCAGACTGAGCGGGCTGGCTGTTAAGTGATCTACAGTCTGTTGACCATAATCCCTGAGCTAGGGCTGCAATGGCACCTTCTGCGTCGCTGTGAACACAGTGCCAAGCACAGAATCATTCAGAGAAGACACTCAATGATTACTTGTTGGAAGAATCATTGGTTTTGCTCCTAACCCCCTTATAGGTCTCTCTAGTGTGTGGTCGAGTTTTAACAGTCAAAGAGCAGCTTCTATCTGGTGAGTAGAGCTGACAGTCCTAGGAAGCCTGCCTCCTTTCGGAGGATGTTTTGGGTGGGTCTCTGAGGCAGGCTAGATTCATGGGGAGAGATGGTCCATAATTAAGGATGGTTAGGGTGTCCCTCTGAACTTTCGCAGGCTAAGTGTAGCATGTGTCCAGAATTTCAACCCCTTTTAATCATATACTCATCATTTTGGTAAGCGATGTGTCCGATCTGAAATTCACCAACAGGACAAGGCCAGCTGCCAGGAACCAAAGCCCCAGGATGGAAACCAAGCAAAGCTGGGACTCGAACCTGGAGTTTCGAACTTGACCTACTAAGTCAGCCAACTCTGGAACCTTCATGTCTGGACTTCCTTGTGTGATAATGTCTTCCTTGTTGCTTTCTCCACCTCGCGTTGGGTATTCTGGATCTTGCAACCAAATGCATTTCATCTGATTCATTGGGCATCTGATCCCAGTTATGTGAAACAGGCCCAGACAGCTCACCTGTGCCTCTGTTGGCAGGTGGTGGAAAACTGCAGGTTTTGTTGTAAGGTGTGTTCTTCCATCATGTGTCCTGGAAACACCACACCAGAGTTGAATGTTATTACGAGAGGTGATTTTTTTCACACTGAGGGCTTTGCCCGATGTCTTTCTGATCTTGAATGAGAATTCGAAGGTTGAGAGTGAAACATGTCTTCTTACATGTCCACTGTGGGACAACCAAGTGCTGGAAAGGAACGAAATGGAACTGTCCAGCTCCTGTTGTCCTCTCTGCTCCTCCTTCCCATCCCCCAGCCCTTCTCCCAAATCAGCTTCCTGTCCTGCGGACAGTCCTCCCTGAATCACAGTGAGAAGGAGGATGGCTGAGGAAATCAAAACCGCAAATCACACCTGTTATGGTGGCTGCTGCTGTGCTCTGCATGTTGTGTCTCCCAAAATTCATGTGTTGATATTCTAACTCCCAAGAGATGGAGCCTTTGGGATGTGATTAATATTCTTATAAAAGGCCTCAGAGAGACCCCAGCCCTTGCGCTGTGTGAGGACACAGTGAGAAGGCACCAGATGCCAAATTTGCCGGCTCTTTGGTCTTGGACTGCCTCCCTCCAGAACTGTGAGGAATAAATTTCTGTTTTTATAAGCCACCCAGTTTATGGTATTTTGTTATAGCAACCCAAACAGAGTAAGACAGCTACTAGCAAATAAACAGAAAATAACAAGTGTTGGCAAGGATGTGGGGAAACTGGGATCTTTCTACACTGCGGGCAGGAACATAAAATGGTGCAGCCTCTATGGTGAATGGTACAGTGGTTACTCAAAAATTTAGGTGTAAAGTTATCATATGATCCAGAAATTCTCTTTCTGAGTATAAACCCACAAGAATTGAAAGCAGAGACTCAAACAGGTATCTGTACACCCATGTGCATAGCAGCATTATTCACAATAGCCAGAAGGTGCAAGCTACCCAGGCATCCACTGACAGATGAATGGATAAACAAAACGTGGTGCACACATACAGTGGAATATTACTCAGCCTTAGAAAGGAATGAAATTCTGACACATGCTAGGACATGGATGAGCCTTGAGGACATCATGCTGAGTGAAGTAAGCCAGTCACAGAGGACAAATAATGCGTGATTCCAGTTACGCAGGGTAGCTAGAGTAGCCAAACTCACAGACGCAGAAGGTAGAATGGTGCTTGCCTGGGGCTGGGTTTCACAAGATAAAATGAGTTCTGCAGATGGGCTGCACACCAGTGTGAATATACTTAACATAACTGAACTGTAAACTTAAAATGGTTAAGATGGTAAATTTTATATGTGCATTTTACCACAATTTTAAAAACAAATTGATTAAAATGTTTAAATTGTTTTAATTTTAAAAAGGAGGGCAGGAGGAATAAAGAATGGGTGCATGAAATGTTTCTGCACGGTCATGAGCAATACAAGAATCTCTGTAAAAAAAGTAAGTCGTCTTATACACAGATGGAATGTCTGTGTGGTGGGAAGTGATAAGGACCCATAAACTCAGCTATGTGTCATACATGTGGGGCCAAGGCCCAGGCAAGAGACCACGTCAGGAAGCACAGACCTGGAAGCTATGAGAGGTGATAGAACCACTCAGGAGGGGATCCTGGGCCACGGTCCACAACCAGGGCATGGAGCACCCCCTCTGCTGGATATCACAATGCATCCAGAGGCATCTGGAGGTGGAGGCCAGGGATGCTGCTAAACATCCTACGATGCACAGAACAGACCCCACAACTGAGCATGCTCCAGCCCCAAATGTCAGCAGTGCCGAGGTTTCGACCCCTGCCCGAAGAGGCACTGTCCAGAGGACTCTGCAATGGAGGAGGTTCTGTGACAGGTGGGTGCCCATGTCTGGGCTGCTGCCTCCGTCTGTGCTCAGCCACACTCTGCACAGCCTCTTCCTGCTGCCTCCCTTCCTCTGTGAGGTGGAAATGAAGCAGATGCCCGTACAGTTCTGGAAGGAGAAGACGAAACAATGTTCTGTTAATGTGTGTGACAATGCACTTTTACGTCTAGTGCTGTGCATTTTGGCACAGGCTGTTAGGTAACACTTGGGTGTATCTTGATAATAAATAAGACAGCACCCACACAACAGCAGCCAGCCCCGCGGGAGCACTTGAGATGAGGCTGGGGCAACGCAGGAGCTGTGTTATCAAATTCATTTCCTGTGAATTCATTTGAATAGCCACTGGTGGCCAAAAGCTATCTCACTGGACTTTGCAGGACTAGCACAAGGGGACAGGAGGGCCCAGGGGAGCAGGTCATTCTGCGAGGGAAAGTCACTAGTAATCTGTCACACGAAGGGGCACCATCAGCAGTTTATCAAGGGTTTGTGCACTATTCCCCTTGTCCTCCTCAAGGAATGTCCCCAGGGGTCCCAAAACATTTTAGTGGGTATGGGAGGAGGTGGAGTGAGAACTAGAAGCCTATCAAGACCCCTGCCCCGTTCCACTGCAGGATTTCCAGCCTGAGGCAGAAACCAGCTGGGAGAAGCAAGGCGTTTTACAGTAAATGAGAGTTTGAAGTTTTGACATTAGAATGTTCTGGACGAATGTGCCTGGAAAAACTGCAGGGTCTGTCATACTTCAACCAAAGGCAAGAGAGAGCTCTTTGACAGAGCAGGTCCAGCAGAGAGTGGTGAGAGAGGACAAAGCGTGCCTTCTGCCTGCACCCTGCCCAGAGGGGCACATTCCGTAAACCGCGGCACCTGCGCTTAGCGCAATAGAGAACACGAGCCTGCCAGAAAGTGATCTGAGGTGAGGAAGGAGAAATCAGTTCACCAAAGTGTTAAGAAAAATCGGTTAAAATTTGGTAGCAAAGCAAAAAGGTGGGCGGTATGAACTTCCAGTGTCAGTTCGAGGCATGAACAGGCCCGCCCAGAACAGCAGATTCTTGTTATTTAACAAGTGAGGACATCGAAGGTGAGCAGGACTGAAGCCATGTTGGGACATAAAACTACCTGGGCTGCGGAGGGGCAGAAGATTTTTAAAAGGCCAGTTTTTTCTTTCCATTCTTTCTTCCCATCCTCTGACTTTCTTATCTCACTGGCTAAGTAGGAAAATAAGGTCGTGAAGCTAATTAGTACTTTGCAGAACTAACAGTTCTTTCTTTGAGACTTGTAGAGTTTTGAGAAATGATCAAGGCCAAACGACTGAAGCTGACCTTGGGCACCAGGCAAGTACACTGGCACAAATCAAAATCTTGCAGGGTCCTGAGATAACAGCGAAGATGAGAACAGAAACCAGACAAGGCCTTGGCGAGACTTTGTACCTGGCCCATAGAAACGGACCCCTCGTAACTCACATGTCCCTCTCTCCTGCTTTTCACCTCCCACATTCCATTCCCTCAAGCTTTCCTTTAAAAACCCCTCAGTAAATCTAAGCCTTTGAGGTGGGACAGCCTACCATCTCCTTCAGCTGCATGCATCTGCTTTTCTAACACCAGCCATTTGACTTCTGAGTTTTACTTTTTTCTTTCTTTCTCAAGGGGGTGGGCAGCTGGACCTGAGGCCAGTAACAAGGAGGATGAACCCGTGTTTGCTTTGCTGTTCTCCTGCTTCACATGAAGTTGCACGTGAACTTGCAGACTTCTACCCGCTACAGAACCCGAGAGCATTCAAATTTCACCTGCAAAGGGTGAGGTCTTAATGCCCTGCAGGAGATTAGCCCATACTGTGTGTAATCGCGATCCTATCCTGACACTCATTTAAAATGCTCTTCCAGATGAACAATATTAATCTTTGTTTCCCACATGCCACAAATCCATTTTCACCATTTTACCATCTTCCTCGTGGATGAGCTGAATAAAATCTTTGACGCTAGTTCATTCTATATTTCAATGCAAATCATGTTTTCACCTTCAAACACTTAGACAAAAGTATCTGGATTAATATTTCCTTTCCCAGTGTCCCTGTCTCCTCTTGCCACTTACAGGAAAATGCTCTTGCTAAGGGAACATGGTATTATATTTTTCCCCTCGGTGGCTTCTCTACATATGTCTTCATGGGTCAGAATTAGTCCTTTCGGTCTGGAGGAGAAACTCTTTCATTCCTTGAAATGCAAATCATTCCTGTCTGTCTCTGCAATGTCACGCACATTCAATTTGTGTGGCCAGAATTCAGACCCCTGGGAGAAAACGTTTAGCTCGTAGCTAATGTGTGGGTTGGAGAATCAAATAAGTGCATGTTTAAATATTGATTTTGCCACTCACTGAGCTTAAACAGTATAATCTTGGGTAAATTACTTAATTTCTTCAGGATTCAATTTTCTTTCCTATAAAACAGAGGCCAAACCATGTATCCAGAGGCTGCAGTGACAATGTTGTGAGGTCCCCATGTGCTTGGCTACAATGAGTCCAGGCTGGCCACCTGCCCGTCCCCATGCAAGGTGGTGTTGGGATGTTCTCAGCACACAGCAGCTATTTGCCTGGGCCTATCTGTCTCTAAGAGCACAAGCTCAGATGTCTGTTTAAGCCTGTCTTGTTCTGCTGTGAGCACGACACGCTCACAAATCCATTTGCAGGTGACTGGTAGGGGCCTCCAGCAGCTACTTCACACTGATGCCAACTGTCACTTCCCAGGCACAGGTAGGGGGAGGGGCGAGAGAGGGGAAGAAAGAGAGGGAGAGAGAAAAAGAAGCTGAGGGGTGGGATGTTCTTCATGCAACCAGTGTAGCCCTTCCATAGGTAATTCATCACTGAGCACAGAGTAGCTGCTGTGTAGACTGCAGGAGCTGGGTCCTGATCCCAGCTGACCATCTGGCATGGCACCACCTTAAGGTGACTCAGAGATCATTTAGGTAGGGTGGGGAGAACATCCTGACTTGCATTTGCAAAAAATTTACTTTCCCAATCTTGTTTTGCCTGAAATGATGTTTGAGTTAGCATTTCCTGCACATACCTTATCTTAATACAATGTGGGTGAGCTGCAGGAAAGCAGTGCAGAAGAAGGAACCAGTGGAATGAAACACTTTCCGGAGTCCTCTACCACTGGAAATAAAGGAGGAATTTATTCTACGGCTGCCCTTATTTTGCTGGATGGGAACCTGTGGTAAAATATGACTTTATGCCCATCCCAATTTAAATCTCTTCCTCAGATGAGTTTTTTTTTTAAAAGAAAAACTAAAACCTTTTTTTTGATCTGTAAGCCTCTCTCCCCTTGGAGGACTGATTTTCATAATGAGTCAGTTATTGAAAGCACAGTATCACATAGACTGATACTGAAAACTCCTACTAAATGACAACAGCATAAGCAGGATAGAAATGAATTTCTCTCTCTAGCAAGAAAAAAAAATCAGAGTTACCAGTCAAAAATAGTCTATGGTGTCATCAGGGACCCAGGGTTCTGTTATTTTCCTTCATCTTCTTCCATCTGTGGCTTCTGAACACAAGCTTTCTTTGTGGCCCAGGATGGCTTCGGAGTACCAGCCATCACCTCTGTGTTCCAGACTGGGAAAGGAGAAGCAAGAGGAGAGGGGAGAATTTCTCTAGTTTGCATCAGCTCTTTTAAAGCAATCTTCCCTCACCTAGCTGCAAGAGAGGCTGGAAATGGGGTCTTTCCAGTAGGTGTGTTGCCATTCTGAATTAAATGTGTCTTCTGATTCTAAGAAGAAAGGGGAGTCTATTTCATGGTACCCCGCCCCATTTAGTGCTGACAGAGATCATTTCTGATGCACCTTAGCACTCCCTCTGTACCCAGCCACCTGGCCAGAAATAAAGCCTGTTTGTGTTTGTTGAATATTAATGAAAGTTACCTCTCCAATAGCTACTCCCAGCTGTTCAGGTCATTGGTGGCTCATTTACAAAATACTGGCTGGTGCTGGAGACAGATAAACCCTGTTGCTTTGCCTCACACAGGGTGACGGAGATGCAAAAAGGATTACTCAGAGCCCATTTCTTTTGAGCAGTGAGAAACCCCAAAGGGGTTAATTTCCTGGAACCCTCAAAAGAAAGGCATTCCTCCTTGGGAAATTGACCCTGAACTGGGGTTCTGTCTGGGTATTTATTCTCCAGGCCAGAAAATTACAGAAAAGGAACATAGGTGGAGTTATGGCTAAGTATAGTTTAACAATAGAAGCTGGTAACATCAAGGAGATAACAAAGTGACATTCCATAATGCAATTTGCAAAAGGTTAAGTTTATCCACCAACAAAAGCTTGTTCTTAGCAAATACTGTCTTCTCCTATAGCAGTTTCCTCAGTATTTTTACATAACAATAAAGCAACTTTAGGTTAACCTGCTCTGAGGGCATCTGTCCTTGAGTCAACAATTTTGCTGTGTTACAATTTTTTATCTATATCAGAGACTTTAGCCTGGGGAAAGTTTCCTGGCTTTTGCAAACTTAGCATTTCTATAAGTAATTTTTAGAAGTTAGGCTAAACCTGAAACTACAGGGCTTTGGAAGCTAGACCCTGTGAAATACATTTGTTTTATAAATGTTAGTGCTCTCTACAAACCCACCTATTGTAATGGACTCTAAAATGTGACCGCACACACCTGAGCCAATCCCAGAGCTGCTCATGTCCTCATATCTCATTTTTTTCTATTCTTTAAAATATTTTTTAAAGATCATTTTATTCTTCTGTTTATAAAACAGTTCTTATAAATTATATAAGAATTTATTGCAAACAAGTTTTGAACGTTGCAGTATAGCT
>NW_007736359.1:21180-22370 GCF_000696425.1 Galeopterus variegatus | reverse complement strand
ATGCCTATGTCTCTAAGCCTCCCCAAATAGTTAGATGGCCATGTTTTAAAATCAACAGTCAATGTTTACAATCATTGACTATATAGTTCACTGTTGAGACAAGTAGCATTTTAAGGTTACGTTCCTTTTTTGTATAACTTCGACTTTCCTAGAGTTTTTTTTTTTCACTTACATTGTTTTCTATGAAACTATTCTCAAAATTTTCAAACAGCTCCATCAGATTCAACAGAAATCTATCACTAATTTTTATATAAATGTTCCATTGTATCAGTTCATTGTTTCACTCATTTGTTTGCTTGTTGATTTATTCAGCAGATATTTAAGCTGCTTGAGTTTCTCCCTCTTTTTTACATTTTTCTGAAGTATGCACACCTGGAAGCCACCAACCCCACAGGCAGGCACAGCCCCCATCTGCCACATGCCCTGAAGGTCAAGAGCAGGTGGTGAGGCCAGGCTTCCAGGGAGGGCAGGTGGCCAGGGCTAGGAGCCCTTGGTCTCTGCTCTGTAAGGGGGGGTTTTGTGGGCTCCTCATGGGCACCCCATGCACTATTGGCAAATTCCTGGGGGGGAGCATTGTCTGCCCTGTGGTTGTCCAGAGCAGAATTAGTTTCTTTTAGATCTTTTAGTTATTGTAGATACTTGTTTCAGGGCTGGCCTGCTGCCTTGAAGAGCCCAGCTGTCTTGAAATCTTCATAATGCCACTTTGGATTTCTGTTTGGTGAGTCTGATGGGACAGTCAGGCATGCACCTGAGCCACATGCACATCCGTCCTTGCCCTAATTTCCATCAAGCCCTCACAGGACCTGCAGACCCGTGACACATGGGAGCTTGGAGTGAGCACAACATGAAAGTGTATGACAGCCACACCTCAGTGGGGGTTGGGGGGCATGGGCACTGACAGCCCCCAAATGCCAGACTTTCCCCTGGAATTAGAACCTGCTTCAAACAGAAAGAAGGCAGTGGCGTTCTAAGAAACACGAATGCTCAGGAACCCGTCACAGCTTTTCTCACTTGTGTTGCTCCCTGTGTCAGCTCACCGCTTGTGCTGAAGAAGACAACACAGAAGGTGTGACAGTCTGATATTTATATGGTGGTGCTCGTCCCGGTTCCTGGTCACGTTGTCTCTGACCTTCTCCTGCCCTCCTCTCACCTGCTCCTTTTTCTCCCCCAGGCGGGGAATTCTCTGACCT
>NW_007736359.1:13870-20556 GCF_000696425.1 Galeopterus variegatus | reverse complement strand
TTCTCTGACCTACCTTAGCTGATTGTAGGTCATAAGACCCCTATTTCAGGAGGGGCCTGCCTCATGCCCAGGGGGAAGGAAAGCTGCACAGAGAGGCCGAGAAGCGTCTGGACAGACAGGCCGTGCCGGGTGTCCCCACCGCATCTAGTAGTGTTAGATCAGACCCTTTTTGTCTGATAACATTTCTACACAGCCATCTAGGCTTCACTCATGCCTGTGTAATGAAGTTTCCCTAAAGGCCCAAGAGCACAGGGTTCGGGGAGCTTCTGGACAGCTGAACACGTGGGGGTCCCTGGAGGGTGGTGCCCGGGCAGGGCACGGGGGCTCCACACCCTTTTCCCCACACCTCGCCCTGTGTGTCTCTCCATCTGTACCCTTTGTAACATCCGTTACAATAAACCGGTCAGCATAAGTATGTGTTTCTCTGAGTTCTGGGAGCTGCTCAGCAAATTAATTGAACCCAAAGAGGAAGTTGTGGGAACCCCAATTTATAGCCAGTAGGTCAGAAGCGCAGCAAAACAACCTGGGGCTTGTGACAGGCAGCAGCTCTGGGAGGGGGGCAGTCTTGGGGACTGAGCCCTCACCCTGTGGGCTCTGGCGCTGTCTCCAGGTGGACAGTATCAGAATTGGACTGGAGGGCACCTGCTGGTGTCCACTGTGGAACTGCTGTGACATTTGGTCACAGGAGTCAGTCTTCTGTCCTGATAATTGTGCTGTGAGAGCATAGGAAAGACGCTTGCTTTGTGTTTTTTCATTTATGCTCGGAAGGAGAGGAGATCAGGGTGACCATGGCTCTTTTCCTTCCAGAGTTTCCTTTCCCATTGGGAAGCGAATGGAGGAGTGTGTTGGTGGAATGTTTGCACATCAAGAATTGAGGTGAGAACGTCTTGCGCAGCGTCTTCATCTTCTGTGAGCGCGAGACGGTGCACGTGTCAGCTGCAGAACAGGCAGGGCTAGGCCAGCCACTCCTCCTATAAGTTAAATGCTTTTATATTTGCATTTAAAACTGGCATTGCCCAGTATAAAGATGAACAGAAAATATGCTAATAATGCAAAATGTTAATTTTTCTTTACTTAGAGCAACCTTTGAGAGCAAACAAAAAGTACCATGTCAGGTCAAGAGAGAGACCACAGAAGAGAGGAATAAACTTTATATTGTAGTACCTATAATGCCCTTTTTTTAATTAACTGTTTTTGAATAAGGGGCTCCACATGTTTAATTTGTACTAGGCTCCAGAAATTATGCAGCATGCTCAAATCTTTCTATCAATTCAGTCAACAAGAATTGTTTGGGTTACACACATCTATCTACGTGCTAAGGCAATAAAGTGGAAGGAAAGTTTAGATCAGTATCTTTGTCTTTGAGGAATTTACAACATGACTGCAGAAGCTGGATTTATACATAGATCAGACAAACCCAAAGCTGTATACAATAGAGGCAGGTTGTCTGAGGATGCTTGTAAGAAACAAAATAGGAAAGAAAAAAAATGTATTACTGAATAGTATTTCTTGCTTAAAACAATCACCATTAAAATACACACACACACAGACACACACACACGCACACACACATACACATATATATATAAAATAAGATAGGTCTTATGGGAGGGGAAGCAGTGAAACTAACATCCATAAATTTAATTTGATTCTAACTTTTAGAGGATCAGAACTATGTATTTTGCTCAGTTCAATAGCCTATAGCCATTATGGCAGTTAAGCATGTAAACTTTAGATAAACAAGTATGGGAACTAGCAACAGGGTAAAGATTAGCTTAAAGAATGTTCTGTTTATCTTTTTTTTAAAAAGTAGCCAGTTAAACATAAATAACACAAAACGTTAATTTTACGATAGTCGAAATGACTAGCAGTTAAGCATGTAAACTTTAGATAAACAAGTGTGGGAACTTGCAACAGGGTAAAGATTAGCTTAAAGAATGTTCTGTTTATCTTTTTTTAAAAAAGTAGCCAGTTAAACATAAATAACACAAAACGTTAATTTTACGATAGTCGAAATGACTCTAAACAATAGTTTAAAAAGTCACCAGATGTTTGCCTTTGCTTTTGCTTTAAAGGTAACAGTACTGGCACACAGACATAAGTGGTTTTTTGCAGATTTTAGGTTGGAATGACCTGAACATAAGCCCTTGGATTATCTGGCACCCAGACGAGGTGACACCAAGAGCCAAAGTAGATCAAGATCAGAGAAGATGCTGAAGCTAGCACAGGAGCCAACCCACCAGAGGTGTCCATGAGCTCCAGACCTCACCTTTAATTTCTGTCTTTCAAAGCCCGTGATTGAAAGCCAGTGAGCAGCCGGGTGTTTTCAGCATTAGTTGCCCCTGCTCCACGTTCTTGGCCTTGCAATTAAATGTCTGTTTCTCTACTGCAACCTGGTGTCAGTGTCTTGACTTAACTGTGCGTGGGTTTGTGGACCAAAGTTTGGCTTGGTAACAACAGGATTGTGCTCTAACCCTACTGTGTTCGTGTTTTCTGAACTCCAAATAGGGACTCTGAGGGTTCCACATCTCCCCATGAAGGGACAGAGTGTTTGAATGTGTGGTTGTTTTCTAAATGCGGAGGCTTTATTCTGGAGCTCATTCCCTTCTCCACTGCACACCCTAGATTTAGACCAAGTACTTTCTACTTCAGACACCTGCCCATACTCCCAAAGTGCTCAAGGCTGTGCCTTCCTTCTCAGAAGTCCTGGGTCTACTCAGCACCTGAGTCATGGCTGTAAGTAGCTACGCACACTGTGAGTGGACCAGTCGGTCATCCCTTTGCCTGTGGGAGAGGGACAGCTATTTGGCAAGGAAAAGCCATCCAGGACTTGCAGCATTTTCACCAAATACCTCTTGGCTCCCACTAGCTTTGAGTTTTCAAACAGCATTAATTAAACCACTGTTTTGTCTGTTTAGCCATTAAAATGCTAAGGTCACAGTCCCCAAGTGGGAGCAGAAGGACAGCACAGAAAAGAATGGCAATCCACTCCCTCAGTCAATGGCTGCCCAGGAGACACATGTACCAAAAAAAGCCAGAACTCTGCCCTCAAATGCAGCAGATTTTAGGGGTATCGCCAAGGAATTTTCCCCCAAACAAAGAAAACCCATGGTGCCATTTCGTGCAGAGGTGACCCTTGCTGCTTCAGCTGTTTAAATCCTGAGACCATTGAGGTGTCCCAGGCTGTTTACTTCAGAGACATGTGACTGGTGTATTACCTACCACCAGGGAGGGGGTGGGACCCAAGGCTGCATGCAAATCTTCATACCCTACCTGCAACACCATCTCTTTCCTTCTCAAAAGGTATATTTAAATACATGTGAGTGAAAGAGATGTTATTGCAGGAACTTCTCTGGAAAGTGCTCTCATCTATTATTGTTTTAAGTAACAGTTTGGATAATAATGGTTATTATTATTAGTTACTGTTATTACTAACAAACTGCTCCTCCCAACCCAATGGAACAACTGAGATCACACCCCAGGGTTAGAACCGTGGGCACAGTTCATGCTTAGGAGCCCTCAGTCTCCACAGGAACCAGAAGAAAATGAGATTCTCAGCTGTAGCAAAAAAAAGGAAACCGGGACAGGGCACAAGCAACCAATTCTTCTGAAAATCTTCATTCCAATAAACCGTAGTAATAAATATTCAAGCAAAAAGTTTAGAGATTACAGAAAATCGTGCACAGAAAAAAAATCCTAAAATACCTCTGATCTCACTACTAGAAAGACTTAACATTAATCAGTTTACCCTAACCTAAAATACAAATTTTAAACATACCAAATGTTAAAAAATAGTACAGTGAACACTGCATGGATTCAACTCTTGTTAACATTTTGCCCTATTTCTTCATCCCGCTTGACAATTTTCATTTTAGTTTATGATCTCCTAGCCTTTTTCTTTGCACATGAATCACACACACACACACACACACACACACACTTTGCAATCACAGAGTGAACCAGATTTTTTTTTCATTGTGGTAAAATACACATGACATAAAATGTATCATCTTAATCTTTTTAAAAGCTTACAGTTAAAGTACATTCACATTGTTGTACAACCAACCTCCAGAACTTATCTTGCAAAACTGAAACTTTTTACCCATCGAACAGTAACTCCCCGCTTCCCTTCCCCAAGTTCTAGTTTGGCTTTTTTTGATTCCACGTATACATGAGACAATGCAACATTTTTCATTCTGTGCCTAAACAGTAACTCCCCGCTTCCCTTCCCCAAGTTCTAGTTTCTGTCTCTATGAGTTTGACTCCCTTAGAGACCTCACATGAGTGGAATCGTGGTGCATTTGTTCATCTCTGTCTGGCTTATTTCACTACATAATGTCCTCCACGTTTATACACGTTGCAAGTGACCGGGTTTCCTTCCTTTTCAAAGGCTGTACAACTCACCATTGTATGTATGCACTGCCTTTTGTTTATCCACTCATCCACTGTTGGACACTTGGGTTATTTCCACCTTCTGGAATAAATCTGCTATGCACATGGGTGTACAAATGTGCCTTCGAGAACTTGCTTTCAATTCTCTTGGGTATATACCCAGAAATGGAATTGCTGGATCATACGGTAATCCTATTTTTCATTTTTTGAGAAACAGCCATACTATTTTCCACACTGGCTACACTATTTTACATTGCATAAGAGTTCCAGTTTTTCCACATCTTCACCAATACATTAATTTCTGGTTTTTTGATAGTAACCATCCTCATGGTTTTGATTTGGATTTCCCTAATTATTAGTAATATTGAGCATCTTTTTATGTACTTGTTGGCCATTTGTATATCTTCTTTGGAGAAATGTCTATTCAAGTCCTTTGCCCATTTTTAATTTTTTACATGTGTCTTTATTTTTTAAAAAATTGTACATATATAGTGTACAATGTGATGTTTTGATACATGTATATACATTGTGGAATGATTAAATCAAGCTAATTAACATATCCATCTCCTCATACATTTATCATTTTTTGTGATGAGAACATTTAAAATCTACTCTCTTAGCAATTTCAAGCATACAGTACATTATTATTAACTGCAGTCACCATGCTGTATAACACATCTCCAGAGCTGCTTCCTCCTATCCAACCGAAACTTTGCAGCCTTTGACCTACATCTCCCCATCTCTTGTCACCACCACCTGCAGCCTCTGGAAACACCATTCCACTCTCCACTTCTGTGAGTTTGGCTTTTTTTGATTCCACGTATACATGAGACAATGCAACATTTTTCATTCTGTGCCTGGCTTATTTCACTTAGCAAAATGTCCTCCAGATTCGTACATGTTGTCACAAATGACAGGATTTCCTTCTTTTTTAAGGCTGAACAATATTCCATTTTGTGTGTGTGTGTATACATTTGTATACATATATGTGTGCCACAATTTCTTTATGCACATGTGGATGGAAACATAGGTTTTTTTCTATATCTTGGCTATTGCCAATAATCTGCAATATAATGCCTCTGGATATATACCCAGTAGTGGGATTATAGGATCACAGGGTAGTTCTATTTTTAATTTTTTTAGTAACCTCCATACTGTTTTCCATGACGGCTGTACTAGTTTACACTCCCAGCAACAGTGCACAGGGGTTCCCTTTTCTCCTCATCCTCACCAGCACCTGTCTTTTGTCTTTTTGATAATAGCCATCCTAACAGGTGTGTGGTGACAAGAGATGGGTTATTTGTTTTCTTGCTAATGAGTTGTTGAGTTCCTTATATACTTTGGATTCAGATAAATGGTTTGCAAATATTTTCTCCCATTCTGTGGTTGACTCCTTTACTCTGTTGATTGTTTCCTTTGCTCTGCAAAGTTGTTTAATTTGGTGCAATCTCATTTATTTATTTTTGCTTTTGTTTCCTGTGCTTTTAGGGTCACAGCCAAAAAATTGAGACCAATATCAAGAAGCTTTCCCCCTGTGTTTTCTTCTAGTAGTTTTACAGCTTCAGGTCTTACATTTAAGTTGACTTTTGCATATGGGGTGCAATAAGGGTCCAATTTAATTCTCCTGCATGTGGCTATCCAGTTTTTCCAACACTGTTTGTTGAAGAGACTGTTCTTTCCCCATTGTGTATTCATGGCATCTTTGTCAACGATTGTCAAAATTGACCTTAGATGTGTGAATTTATTTCTGGACTCTCTATTCTGTTCCATTGTTGCCTGTGCTTTTGGTATCACATCTAGGAAATCACTGCCAGATTTAATGCCATGAAGTTTTCCCTCTATGTTTTCCTCTAGGAGTTTTATAGTTTTAGCTCTTACATTTAGGTTTTTAATCCATGCTGAGTTGCTTTTTATACATCATGTAAGGGCCCAACTTCATTTTTTTTGCATGTGGATGTTTAATTTTCCTAGCACCACTTGTTGAAAAGACTTCGTTTTCCCCATTAAATGGTCTTAGCACCCCTGTCAAAAATTATTTAACCATATATGAAAGGGTTTGTTTCTGGGTTGTCTATTCTGTTCCATTGATCTATATGCCTATCTTTATGACAGTACCATGCTATTTTGATTACTGTAGTTTTGTAATACATTTTGAATCAGGAAGTAAGGGACTTTCAACTTTGTCCTTTTTCAAGACTGGCTATTCAGGGTTCCTTGGATGCCATATGAATTTTAGGATGGATTTTTCTATTTCTGCAAAAAATGTCATTGGGATTTTGACAGGGATGGCATTA
>NW_007736359.1:12907-13628 GCF_000696425.1 Galeopterus variegatus | reverse complement strand
TAGGATGGATTTTTCTATTTCTGCAAAAAATGTCATTGGGATTTTGACAGGGATGGCATTAAATGTACAGATTGCTTGGGATAGTATTGACATCTTAACAATATTAAGTTTTCCAATCTGTGAATACAGATGTCATTCCATTTATTCGTGTCTTTAATTTCTTTTAGTGATGTTTTGTATTTTCATTGTACAAGTCTTTTGCCTCCTTGTTTAAGTTTATTCCTAAGCATTTTATTTTTTGACCCTATTGTAAATAGAATTGTTTTCCTAGTTTCCTTTTTTAAATACACATGTGTATTTTTTAAATTTATTTTTATGATATATGTTTAAGGTATAAAGCATGATGTTCTGATATATACTTACACAATGAAGTGATTCACCAGTGAAGCAAATTAACACACCTATCACATACTAAATAGTTACCTTTTTTTTGGTAGTAAGTACGCCTAAAATCCACTCTCTTAAGCAAAGTTTCAGTATGCAACACAATATCATTAAGTATAGTTCTCATGCTGTGCATTAGACCTCTACACTTGTTCATCCTTCATAACTGGAAGTTTATACACTGTAACCTACATCTCCCTGTTTTCTCTCCGTCCCCACCCCTGGTAACCACTGTTCTACTCTCTGTATCTTATGAATTTGATTTTTTTTTTTTTTTAGATTCCACATAGTGAGATTTTGCAGTATTTGTCTTTATGTGTCTGGCTTATTTCACTTA
>NW_007736359.1:9538-12216 GCF_000696425.1 Galeopterus variegatus | reverse complement strand
TAGATTCCACATAGTGAGATTTTGCAGTATTTGTCTTTATGTGTCTGGCTTATTTCACTTAATATAATGTCCTCCAGCTTCGTTCATGTTGTCACAAATTACAGTATCTCTTTTTTTTAAGAATGAATAATATTCCATTGTGTGTATTGCAATTTTTTTTATACATTCATCCCTCAATAAACACTTAGATGTTTCCATACCTTGACTGTTGTAAATAATGCTACAATGAACATGGAAGCACAGATATTTCTATGATATGCTAATTTCATTTCGTTTGGTATACACCCCGCAGAGGGATTTCTGGGACATGCAGTTGTTCTATTTTTAATTGTTTTAGAAATCTCCACGTTGTTTTCTTTAGTGTACCAATTCACATTCCCACCAAAAGTGCATAAGGGTTCCCTTTTCTCCACATCCTGACCAACATTTATCTTTTGTCTCTTTGATAATAGCCATCATAGCCAGTGTGAGGTCATATCTTATTATGGTTTTGATTTTTATTTCCCTAAGTAGTGATGTTGAGTATTTTATCATATAGCTGTTGTCCATTTGAATGTCTTCTTTGGAAAATTGGTTACAGGTGCTTTTCTCGATAGACCTAATTTCCTTTTTGGAATGTTTATTGTTAATACATAGAAACATGGCTAATTTTTTTGTGTTTATTTCATATCCTACCACTTTGTTGAATTCATTTATTAGTTCCAACAGATTTTTGGGGGGATGGACTCTTTAGGGTTTTACACATATAAGATCATGTCACATGCAAACAGAGATAATTTTACTTCTTCCATTCCAGTTTGGATGCCCTTTATTTTCTTTTTTCTTGAGTAATTGCTCTGGTTAGAACTTCCAGTACTACATTAAAAAGAAATGGCAAAAGTAGGCATCCTCGTCTTGCTACTGATCTTAGAAGGAAAGCCATTGAGTATGAAGTTAGCTGTAGGCTTTTCAGATGTGGCCTTTACTATGTTGAGGTAGCTGAGCTTACTGTATTTTAATCCACTCTTTCAACTTAATGCATCATCTACATGTCCCCATGTCATTATTGATCTAAAATACAATACAATCTTAACGGGTGTGTTTAATAAGTTTTCATTACACAAACAAAGCATCCCAGTTGCAGAAAACCTAGGAAACATCACTATGGAAAAGTAGTAGATTTTTTTTTTAAAAATTGCTCATTATTTTTCTCTGTGGAGATCCCTATGTGAATTTCGACAAATATTTGTTCTTATTTATTTTTAAGTTAGACTATTTTTATTGAAGTAGAACATACAGAAAAGTACACGAATGACAAGTGCACATCTCCATGGATTTTTACAAAGTGAACATAGTGACATAATCCTGCCTAGAAAGAAACAGGACATGACCTGCTCCACAGAAGTGCCTCTCACTTACCCCGTTCACCACCCCAACAAAGACAGCATCATTCTGATTTCCATTGTCACAGATTATTTGGTCTGATATTGAATTTTACATAAGCAGAATCACACAGTCTGTGCTCTTTGGTGTCTGGCCTCTTTTGCTCAACCTTATATTTGTGAGATTCATCCTTTTTGTGCCTGTAGAAGTTCATTCATCTTTATCACTGTGGAGTATTCTATTATGGGAATATTTTAACAATTGATTTGTGCATTCTATTCTTGATGGACATTTGAGTTGTTTCCAGTTTGGAGCTATTGCAAATAGCATGATCATAATCATTCCTGTACATACCTTCTGGTGCACATAGGCAAGCATTTTTGTTGAATATATACTTAGAATATTCGTCTTTAGTAGTGACCGTAAAGTTTTCTAAAATGGTTGACCAAACTCTACTCCGGAAGCAGGGTTTGAGTGATCAGTTGCTCCGTGTTCTTGCCAAAACATGGTTTTACCAATTTTGGTTGTTGCTGTTTTAACCATTCTGGCAGGTATGTAGCAGTACATCTTTATGGTTTTAATTTCCATTTTTACTTTTTTGTGTGCTTATTGGACGTTTGGATAGCCTCTTCTGTGGAGTGCCTGTTAGGATCTGTTGGCCATCTTCTAACATACTGGGTTGTCTTTTAAACAATCTGTTTGCAGGTGGCCTTTAAAAAGTGTGTTCTGGTTATGAGTCATTTGTCGTTTGCATGTTTTGAATAGATTCTCTCATTCTACGGCTTGCCTTTTCACTCTCCCAAATAGTGTTTTCTGATGAACAGAAGTTCATTTTAATGCACTCCAAATTATTTTTTCCTTTATGTGTCCTGTTTAAGAGATATTTTGCCATTCCAAGATCATGAAGATGCTCTCCTATGCTATCTTCCAGAGGCTCCACTATTTTCCCTTTCAACACTCAAGCCTTTGATCCGTCTGGAATTGATTTGTGTACATGGCATGAGGTGGTGATGGGGGGTGGTCATGATTCACTTTTTTCTCCACATGTTTATGTAATTGACCCACCTACTACCTTTCCCCACAGCTCTTCAGTGTTACCACTCCCAAATATACACACACACATACAGGCACTTCAAAAATTTGTGGAAAAATAGAGTTGGAAAAATAATGCGAATCTTCCTCCCCTCCTGCGTGTGTGTGCATGTGCGTGTGTGGATACATTTATACATATACATATAGCTATTTCTGGACTCTCTTTTCTTCCATTGGTCTGTCCCGTGTCACGCTGCACCAACTGTGTTCCTGTAGCTTTGATC
>NW_007736359.1:8434-8730 GCF_000696425.1 Galeopterus variegatus | reverse complement strand
GGACCCAGAGAAATCTCAGGGGTGAAGTGGCCACCCGGTCACCAGCTCTGCAACCTCGATATCTTTCTGGCAGAGAAAGTCATTTCTTGAGAGATTTAAAGAGGAAGGCTCTAGAAGCAGAGGTGATTTACAAACAAAAATAATAAAAATGTTGGCACAGATACCATTGCCCTTAAGAAGCTGCTGAGTATATTAAATATAACTCCAAAAGCAGAGGGAATGGACCAAATGATACTTGTTTTTTTTTTGTCTTTTGTCTTTTTCCGTGTCCGGCAATGGATCGCAACCCTCAGTGT
>NW_007736359.1:4628-8189 GCF_000696425.1 Galeopterus variegatus | reverse complement strand
GGAGCGCCGCCGCGCTTCCCAAGTGGCGCACTTATCCAGTGCGCCACCGGGCCGGCCCCGATACTTGTTTTTTTTAATCACACTTATCCCTTAGATCTATAAACTTCACTTGAGATGCAGTATTCAAATGAGTGCCTAATTTGAAAGTATTCAGTTCTGATTTGGGGACACCATCCAGGGCCAACATTCCTTCCATGAGTCATGGGCATGACCATTATGCATGGTTTTTAGAGTTCCATCTTCTAGATTCATGCTCCCAAGAGCACATTTTACTAATGTAAAATCTATAAATGCCTAATAGAGACTGCAGCAGAGGATGAACTTTTGAAATGTAAAACTTCTTGCTTAGCCAACTCATTTCATTAGCTGCTTACTGGGAAGGATGACCTTTGAAAGCCTGGGCGCTTCCTCCAGCTCTGTGCAGGCTGCCTGATCCCAGAACACGCCTGTGGGCGGGGAAGTTCTACGACCATGTTTTGCACACGGGGCAGCGAGGGCTGGCCAGTTAGCTCAGTTGGGTAGAGTGTGATGCTGATAATACCAGGATTCAGGGTTCGATCCCTTTACCAGCCAGCCGCCTCCCAGAAAACAAACAAAAAAACCCACTCCAGTGCCCATGGAGCTGTGAGCACTCAGGCCCTTCTCCTGACTAAACCAGTAATGAACCAGTGGGAGTGCACCTTCACTTTGCCACCTTCCAAGCATTGTGGTTCCAGAAGAATCCAGGAGTAGAGCTGTCCAAGGAAAAGGCTTGGGCTACAGGTGAGACCTTGCTCAGGACCACGATGCACGGCACTCACATTAGTCTTGAGTCACTAGCTCAGGAACATCTCTGTGGCCCTGAATGACAAGAAGCTAAAATACCCTTTCCCCAGAAGGACCAAGGGCCACTGGCTCTGGAGGAGCCAATGCAGAGTGAAGGGGCACAGGGTGCTCAGGACAGGCCTGAGGTGCCCTCGAGCGACAGCTGCAGAATCAGACCAGGAGAGTCCCCCTTGTTCGACATGTCACAACGGCTTGTGGGAGACACGGGACAAGTTAGATCCTGGCCATTAGTGCTCTCCTCTCCATCCTGGTGTGCTGGGGAGGGAAATGCAGGGATGCAGAGCGATTCACGTGTGTCTACAGTACATGTTACCCACCAGCTCCTGATACTGGTGGGGTAGGAGCGTGGGTAAAAAGGATGCCCGGGGTGCCCAGGAGCATGGAGAAGATGGGAATCTCCAGCAGGACGGCTCAGCTCCAGGTGTCTGGGTGGCTCAACAGTCACCAGGGTGCCTCCGCCTGGTGACTCAGCTGCCTCCGGTGACCGCTTCCGAGGTTCTGCTGCTACTTTGTTGCTTGCTGCACTCTCCTTTTCTCTCTCCACTTCATGATCCAGGTGCTCTTGGTTTCCAGAGGCAGCTTCTGCTTCCAGGAACCAGTGGGTTGGGTTAGTCTCTACCGGCCTCTCGTAGCCACTGCCGCCCTGCATGGGAGTCCTCCCTGCTCTGCTTGGGTGCAGGTGCGTGAGGGCCACTCAGACGGTCACTCTGTCCCACACAGCCAGGTGTTGGAAATGGGTGCTGGAAATGGGTGCTGGAAATGGTCCCGGAGTAAAGACTCTCCTTTTCCACTGTGGTAGAACTTGTGACATCTGAGAAGTGTCCTTGACAGCTACTCATTCCATGACATGGAGCAGGGGTTTCAAAGAAGCAGGCCAGGTGCTCAATTATTCACTTTTCCTGCGGTGGGGGGGGGGGAGATACAGTGGTTCTTCTTCAACTGCATGGAATTTTCCAGCTTCCAGTGTGGCTTTGTGTAGCGTATCAATTATTGGTGAATATCTTAGTGGAGATCAGCAGATCTGGAAAGAAAGGAAGGAAGGAAGAAGGCACCTGCCCGAGGAGGGGGCCGAGGATATACCTCAGCATCGGGAAAGCCTGGGCTCACCCGCAGAGGACCTGGCCTGCACCTTGGCTCGACCTCCAGCATGCGCTTCATTTTCACACCAGCAAAATCGAGTGACACCTCCCCTCCCAGGGCAGGAGAGGAGCAGATGAGACGCTGGTTGTGAATACTTGCCAGCACATGAAAGGTAAATGATGTAACTGTTTATTCTCTGTCATCATCGATACTACTAGTTCCATTCTGCCTGAGACTAGCTCCAAGCAGGCCACTCAAAATGATTCCCCACATGTCCCAGGAATCTGTTTGATCAACCCCTTTTGGGGTGAGGGTGGGGAGCACTGTAACCCTGCATTGTGATAGGAAAGAGCCCACTCCTGGAGGGTCAGTTCTCCCTGGTTGCTCTGTGGCCTGCGGCCAGCACACTGCAACCAAGGCTACAGTCAAGATGGTCTACGTGCTTGGCAGGGGGCTCTGCAGAGGCAGCTGCTGGTTGGGAATGTACAAGAGATGTTGTTCATACAGCTCGATGGATCTTAATGAGAAACACCAGCAACAGCAGCCACCAGCATTAAGCTCTCGCAGTGCGCCAGACGCTGGGCTATGACCTTGCAAGCACTGCTCCATTTACAATAAACGTATAAATGGGGCCATAATTATCTGCACTTTAAGGACGAGAGGAACAGGTCTACAGAGGTTATGTAGCTCGCCCAACTTACCGAACAGTAACAAAATGAAAGCCAAACTCTGATCTGTCACTTGTCTTGTACAGTTAATATAGTCTTTTTCTCCATGTCAGTGCAGACACATCCACTCCATGCTTTTCAGTGGTTGCATGTATCCCATTATAAGGGTACTTCAAAAGTTTATGGAAAGATTTGTATTACCTTTTAATTCTATTTTCTATGAACTTCTTGAAGTACCCTAGTATATTGATTGATGGAGTTTGGATGTGTTGTCCCCTCCAAAACTCATGTGGAAATCTGATCCCCAATGTGGTAGTGTTGGAAATTGATTGAGTCGTCAGGGCAGATCCTTCGAGAATGGATTAGTGCTCTCCCTAGGTGGGGGGAGTAATGAGTGAGTTCTCGCTCTCTATTAGTTCCCGCGAGAGCTTGTTGTTTAAAAGACCCTGGCACCTCCCCTCTCTCTCTCTCTCTTGCTTCCTCTCACCATGTGATCTGCTTGTACCCGCCAGCTGCCTGCCACTTTCCACCATGAGTAAAAGCAGCCGCAGGTCCATGCCAGATGCAGCTGTCCCAGAATCATAAGCCAAATAAACCTCTTTTCCTTATAAATGACCCAGTTTCAGGTATTTCTGTTATAGCAACACAAAATGGACTAAAACATTGATATACCATAATTATTTAAGGAAAGCTCTGCTAATATGAATTTGGGTTATTTCAGTTTCCCAACATTACAAACACCACTATGATGGCTATTTTTTCATATATCTTTGCACATGTGTGTAAAATGTATGGGGTTTATATTTCTCAAACAGAAATGCTAGGTCAAAGTGATCTTTGGTTATCATTTTTTAATTAAGGTGAAATTTGCATAAAGTAAAATTAAACATTTGTAACTACACAATTTGGAGGCATTTAGTACACTCACAATGACATGCAGCCATCATCTCTATCCAGTTTTAAAACATCTTCATCATCCTAAAATAAA
>NW_007736359.1:0-4216 GCF_000696425.1 Galeopterus variegatus | reverse complement strand
AATAAAATCTCATATTCATTAAGCAATTACTCTCTTTTCTCTTCTTCTCCCAGCCCAGCAACCACCAATTCATTTTCTGTCTCTGAAAATTTACCTATTCTGGATATTTCATATTAATTGAATTATACAATATGTGACCTTTTATTTCTGGCTCATTTCACTTAATATAATGTTTTTGAAGTTCATCCACATTGTAGCATGTATCAGTACTTCATTCCTTTTTATGGCTGAATGATATTCCATCATATATATATATCACAATTTATTTATCTATTCATCTACTGATGACCGTGTGATATCAGCCTGACCTTTGGGGAGGGGAGGCAGCTGGAGACTGATTTCAACCTCATAGCCAGTGTTTCAACTAATCATGCCTACATAATGAAGCCCCAGAAAAAACTCTGGACACCAGCACTGATGTGCAAGTGAATCCCCAAGGATGATGGAGGCTCCACATTTGGACCCCTCCAAGACTCTGCCCTATGTGTCTCTTCTTCTGACTAGTTCTGATTTGTATCACTTGCAATATTGAAATTGTAATTGTAAGTACAGTGCTTTCAGTGAGCTCTGGTCCTAAAGGTGGACATGAAGGCCCCCAAATTTGTGGCCAGCTCTGGTCCTGAATGTGGCTCTGGGGACTTCCAAACTTGTGGCTGGTGTCTAAATCAAGGTCTGATATCACATGGCTCAAAACCCCAACCCTCTATCATATGGATGGTCTTTTTAGTGTGGTCAGCCCCACCCTGAGCCACTTTGTTTTTATAAACTATCAGATGTGGTCCAAGGGACCAACCATGAATAACAGACACTCCTATCACTTGGGATATTCCGGGGATTTAGAGATTTCCTTCCAGAACCTGGAGACAAAGACCAGCCAAATTCTTCATTACACATCAATCCTTGATTATTCAGCCTCCCTTGCAGCTAGAGGTGGTCATGGAACACAGTTCCAGCCAAGGAGACCTACATGGAAGTTTGCCGGGCTTAAATGAAAGCAATTCTATCTTTTGTTCCCACCCCACTTGCAACCCAACACCTCTTCTTTGTCTTGAATTTGGTTACAATATATGGAGCTGTATTACAACTTGTGATGGGTAAAGTGAAGGAACAAATATATAGAGAGAGTCTTTTTTCCCTCACAGTGTTTTTTGTATACTAAATCAATGACAGTGAGGGCTCCTGCCTGTCTGCTCCACATTTTTGGGTATGTGAAAGTGTAAACCCAAATTGGCTTGAGCTATTGTTAGTGAGGTGCTTTTTACTTGCAGCCAAGAGCTCTCCTGACACAGCATCTCATCATGTGCTTATTGGCCACTTGGTTCCCTTCTTGCTGAGAACCATCTGCTCATGTCTTTAGCCCATTTTTCTATTGGGTCATTTCATTTTTTCTTATTGGCTTGTTAGACAGCTTTGTATATTGGGGAAATTATCCCTTTCTCTGAAATATGTGTATATTTTTCTTTAGAACAGTGTAATTTGTGTTAACTTTTTTGTGCATGGTTTTATTCTACAAATTTTTTTTCCATTTTAACATAGTCATATTTGCTCATCTCTTCCTCTGTGGCTTTTGAGTTGTGTGTTGTCCTTAGAAATGCCTCACCTATTTTGAAAGTATAAACATACTATGTGGGGTTTTAAAACATCATTTTATGTTATATGAAGGGTCTTCAAAATGTTCGTGGAAAATGCATATTATGAAAAAACTGCACATGGATTTCAAATGTTTTTTTGCACCAAAATAAATTCATACTAGCATGTTATAACACATCTGAACAGGATCTAGTTTGAGATACTAAGAAAGACAAGACATCAGTTTGAAAAGAGCTCCTCTCAGAGCACCATGGATTCTGCTAAAATTGAAGAAAAAAACAGCATCAAATTTATGGTGAAGCTTGGGTGGAAGAATGGTGATATCACTAATTTCAAAAAGTTTACGAAAAGTTTATGGGGCCGGTACCCCTAAAAAGTCAGCAGTTTACAAATGGATGACTTGTTTTAAGAAGGGACAAAATGATGCTGAAGATGGAGCTGACAGCAACAGATCATCCACAGCAATTTGCAAGGAAAAAATTAATCTTGTTCATGTTCTAATTGAAGAGGACCAACAATTAACAGCAGAAACAATAGCTGACACCATAGACGTCTCAACTGGTTCAGCTTACACAATTCTGGCTGAAAAATTACAGTTGAGCAAACTTTCTGCTCAATGGGTGCCAAAACTATTGTCCCCAGATCAGTTGCAGACAAAATCAGAGCTTTTGATGGAAGTTTTAAACAAGTGAAATCAAGATCCTGAAGCATTTCTTTGAAGAACTGCAGCAGGAGATGAAACATGGCTTCACCAGTACAATCCTGAAGACAAAACCCAGTCAAAGCAATGGCTACCAAGAGGTAGAAGTGACCCAGTCAAAGCAAAAGTGGACAGACCAGTCAAGAGCAATAGTCATGGCAATAGCTTTTTTGGATGCTCAATGCATTTAACTTGCTGACTTTCTGGAGGGTCAAAGAATGATACCATCTGCTTATTTTGAGAGTGTTTTGAGAAAGTTAGCCAAAGCTTTAGCAGAAAAACACCTGGGAGAGCTTCACCAGAGAATCCTACTCCACCATGACAATATTCCTGCTCATTTCTCTCCTGAAACAAGGGCAACATTGTGAGAGTTTCTGTGGGAAATTATTAGGCATCCACCCTACAGTCCTGATTTGGCTCCTGACTTCTTTTTCTTTCCTAATCTTAAAAAAGTCTTTAAAGGGCTTCCATTTATCTTCAGTTAATAATGTAAAAAAGACTGCATTGATGTGGTTAAATTCCCAGGACCCTCAGTTCCTTAGGGATGAACTCAATGGCTGGCATCATCACTTACAAAAGTGTCTTGAACTTGATGGAGCTTATGTTGAGAAATAAATATAAATATAATAAATATAATAAAGATTATATTTTTATTTTTTAATTCAATTTTTTCACAAACTTTTTGAAGTCCCTTCATGTTTAAATTTATTTTGTTATATTTAAACTTGTTATATTTTATTATGTTTAAACTTTGTTAGATTTCGCTATATGTAAATTTGTTTTAGAATAAAAACAAATTATATTTTATCATATTAAAACTTTTTTGGCATAAGAACATAATTAGAAATAGTAAAAGGTAGTATTAAATACTTACCAGAGACTGTTCTCCTTCTGTACAAATATTATCTCATTTAATATTCATACTAGAAAACAGATACTATTACCTCCATTACCCCAGGTCACACACCTGCCGAGGGAATAGCCACGCTTTGAACCCAGGCAGTCTGGGTGCAGAGTCTGGACTCTTAACCATTAAGCTCCACTAATACAATCATGGCAACTCCCTCTTATTTCTCAATTCTCTTTCTTCCTTCTATTTTTCAATTAAAAGCACCATATGGTGTTTCTGGTTTTAGAAAATGCCTCATTAGACATGTTTTGATTCCACCAACCTCTATATTTGATTCCTATTTGCTCTTTATTTTATCACCAAACTTATTTTAGGACTTGAGTCCTAGAATGGGAAGTTAATGCTGGCTCCCCCAGCTGCTTTGGGTTTGGGCTACCTTTTTGTGGTTGTAGACGTGCCTTAAAGGTACCCAGGATTCGGTAGATCTATCTGCAACTGTTTGAGGAACCTCCATATATCCAAAGGAATGGAAATCATCAAGTCGAAGGTATACCTGTTCCCCAATGTTCATTGGTAGAAGCAGGAGGCACAGCAAGCCACGCAGGCTGCACGAGGAAGCACCAGGCTCAGTCAGGGGTAGAGGGGAACGTAGCAAGAGCCTGCACTGCGGTTTCTGTAGGAAGAAGCATGCAAGGCAGGGCATGCAGCTTAGGATGAGCCAATTTGAATAATTTCAGTGGCTCTGGGGTGTAGGAGCTGTCCCTTGTTGCCTGGCACCTGTCCCTGGGGAGATTAGGGCAGGGAATAAGTGGCCCTGAGCATGACGGCCTGATGAGGGAGGTGGCTGGGAGTGTGGGCTCTGGATTGGTTGGTTGTATAGGAAAGGCGTGCGAGCAGAAGAGTTGTTTGCTCTGTCCAAGAATTGGCTAGCCCTGGATGGGGCAGTCCCTCCAGGCACAGCAAGGCCCCAAGATGTCAAAGCATCAAAAATACAGAATAAAAGACATGGTTAATACAAAATAACTATGGCTCTGTCTGCCCTGAACTTTCCCTCTCTTGATCTTCCCTTTTATGCT
>NW_007736358.1:37181-65449 GCF_000696425.1 Galeopterus variegatus | reverse complement strand
TTTTTATATTCATAAAAGTAGGATGAATTTATTAATACAAATAATTTTGATATTATTGTATGTCCCTTTGCAGAATATCAGACTTAGTTAAATGCACATTCTGAGGCAGGCCTACATGGAGCTGGAAATTGCATACACATCATTTAAAAATACTAGTGTTATTACACACTGTGCTTATCTACTACCTCGTTGCATAATCCAGAGGGGTGCCTCAGAGAACAGCGAAAACATAGGGCTCCTCCTTATTAGAGGGATTCACCTGTATATGTATAATTAGTTACCATAGAAAGGAAGGTGATAGTCTACTTATTCTTTCCTATGCCTCATTAAAAAATCTATGTAACCGGGCTGACCCCATGGCTCACTTTGGAGAGTGTGGTGCTTGGGAGCGCAGTGGCGCTCCCGCCGCGGGTTCGGATCCTATTTAGGGATGGTCTGTGCGCTCACTGGCTGAGCGTGGTGCGGGCGACACCACGCCAAGGGTTGCGATCCCCTTACCGGTCACACACACACAAAAAAAAGACAAAAAAATCTATGTAACTGTAAGTCTATACAGGGTCTTTTCTATTTTAGGGATTTAGTGGAGATTCATATGAGGAGGCTCTTCAGGCCCTTATTAAATATATAGGCTTGGTCAACAATAACTGTAAAAATAGCTATATTCTTACTCTGAAGATCTGTTCCATGCTCAAGTTCTGATANATTTACCTCAATGGTGAAAATCTGCTGTTCTAACTCCATCATTCCTTTGATATTCGTTAGTTGTCTTTACTTTGAGGATGGGCTTTATCTATCTTTCTGTCTATCTGGATAACCTATCAATATGGACTCATGGATATTTTCATTCAATGGGTTATAACAATTACACCTTTATTTATGCTATAATTAAATTCCCCTATGTTTGAACCCTTGCAGCTGATTCCTGTGCCCTTTCAACATGTTCTCATATATATATATTTTTTTTTAGCACTTCCTTACTTTGGGTTTAGCATGAGGTTTGTTACAAAATGTTCATCTTGTAACATTTCCTAACTCAGTTTGAATCAATTAATTCACTAAAATGTCTGGTTCCTCTTAATGGAGAATTGTATTTCAAAGCAATTTCTTTTTTTTGGACCTATAATAATATTTTTACCACAGTTGTTGCCAAATTCCTGATATCCTCATTTTAAAAGAGAATATATAATTTAGTACACTTCACAAATCATTACAGGGCATAATGAATTATTAAACTTATTTCTTAAAGCTTAATATGCCATTACTGACCTCCTTTAGCCATCCAAATCTATTTTAACAAATTAAAATTAGCATCAAAGACAATGAAATTGGGAGTATTCAGCAGTTTAATTTTAGGAAACACTATATTAATGAAATTGGGAGTATTCAGCAGTTTAATTTTAGGAAACACTATATATAATCCCAGAGCCTTATAATCTTTTTTATGATTTTTCCTTTTACTTCCTATTAAGTTCATTAGGGACCCTTAGTATTTTAGATTTACAGATTAAAGATGCAAGATCCATATGGTTTATTGTGTGAAAAAGGTGGTACCAACCCCATATGAGATTTTGACATCAAATTTTCAAAAGATTGTTCAAAAAATTATAAATTTTTGTTTAAAGGACTAAGATGATAATACTCTGAAACATGTGGCCATTTTGTTTATCATTAATAATGTGTTTATGGGCCGGCCCGGTGGCGCACTGCTACAGTGCGCCGCTTGGGAGCGCGGCGGCGCTCCCGCCGAGGGTTCGGATCCCACGTACAGACCGGCCGCTCACTGGCTGAGCAAGGTGCGGGCGCGACACCGAGGGTTGCGGTCCCGTTGCCGGTCCCGGTGCGGTACGGGCACGACACTGAGGGTTGCAATCCATTGCCGGTCACGAAAAAAAAAAAAAGACAAAAGGAAAAAAAAAAAAAAAAGGCCATTTTGATTATTGTTAAGTGTTTGTATAGTTTTCCATTATTTACTGTACATATATTTTCATGTATATAATTAAAAATTATATGAGGCAGAATTTTTAATCTATTTCTATCATTTAGAATAACATAATTTATATTTTTCATGTTAAAATATTTCTCTGCAAAAGACTTGTTACATACAATTCTATTGCATACTAATACTTCAATTTATGTGATATATTACCCCAAGTTTGATTGTGTGCAATATAATGCTACAGTGATTAAATTTTATACATATATTTTTGTTCATCATTTATTGAATTCTTATAGTAAATTTCTAGACATTGCCTCAGAGAACAGCGAAAACATAGGGCTCCTCCTTATTAGAGGGATTCACCTGTATATGTATAATTAGTTACCATAGAAAGGAAGGTGATAGTCTACTTATTCTTTCCTATGCCTCATTAAAAAATCTATGTAACCGGGCTGACCCCATGGCTCACTTTGGAGAGTGTGGTGCTTGGGAGCGCAGTGGCGCTCCCGCCGCGGGTTCGGATCCTATTTAGGGATGGTCTGTGCGCTCACTGGCTGAGCGTGGTGCGGGCGACACCACGCCAAGGGTTGCGATCCCCTTACCGGTCACACACACACAAAAAAAAGACAAAAAAATCTATGTAACTGTAAGTCTATACAGGGTCTTTTCTATTTTAGGGATTTAGTGGAGATTCATATGAGGAGGCTCTTCAGGCCCTTATTAAATATATAGGCTTGGTCAACAATAACTGTAAAAATAGCTATATTCTTACTCTGAAGATCTGTTCCATGCTCAAGTTCTGATATAAAATGAGCAGAGGATTAAGACTAAGTGTCATTCGCGGGAAACAAAATGTCTACAGTTATAAAATTATGGTGGGTGAGTTATATGTTTTACGCATCTTTACGTGTCTTATAATAACTAGTATAGAACTAGATGATACAGGAACTCAGAAAATGTTAGCCAAATGAATTGGATTTTTTTAGTTTAAAAAATACACGTAACAGCATTTTCTATCAATCTGTTTTATCTATCACCCAAGACATGCTTTCTGCTTTACTAGAAGAAAAGTTCTCAATTATAATTTAATAATTTAAACATTGAGTTTTTAAAATGCTATGAACAGTCCGTATAATTTAAAATATACTGTTTCTATTGAATAGGCTTGAATAAGCTTAAACATGCACTATATTATATTTGTAGAAAACAATGACAAACCGTAAATGGGTTAGTGTCTCATGCTGCTTTGAATGTGTAACATGAGATGATGGTTACCGGGTAATTGCGTTATAGAAAAATTACTTTACAAAAAAGTAATGTAAAGTCAGAGGATGAAAAATTACTTTACGAAAAAGTAATGTAAAGTAAGAGGAGATTTTCAAGATATACACGGCATTGTTTTGAGCTTTTCTGTACATCAACATAAGGAAGGCATAAATTACGTGAGCAGTGACCCTTTAAGAGAAATGGATAAGGCAAAACTGACCATTCTAGTATCCTATGTTCCTATAAATAATGCTTTTGAGAAGGTTTATATAAATGCACAGAAAGAATATTCCTGTAATGTGTAAAATGGACGTAGGAATAGCTTGACTCTTTACGTTAGCCATCTTAGCCTCTGAATTAATAAATCCTATATCTTCATCTCATTGCTATCAATTTATGTCATCTCAGTGCCATCAATTTATTGCGCTGTCAACTTTCAGAAGGAGAGAACAGATCTATGGTTACCGGAGGTGGGAAAGGACTAGGAAAGGGGGTTAGTAAGAAAGTGGGTAAGGGATACAATGAAAAATTACTATTTGTAATGATGAACATGGTAATAATAATTATTTGATCATCACACATTGTACACAAATACTGACAGTCAACTCTGTATCCCATCAATATGTGTAATCAATTACATTTCAATTAAAAAATGAATTAAAAAAATTAACATGATTTTAATTAAAAAATGAATTTAAAAAATTAACATAACAGTAAATGAACACTAAAACTCTTTAGATGGTGGAACACTGAAATATAGAAAAAAAAATGGAGATACCTAACTAGAATTATTCTTTCCCAGTATAGTCAATAAAATTATAGCAGCTCAGAAAACAGTGGTTTGCTTTGTATTTGCAACACTCCCCCCAGGCAATCCTGTCACTGATTTAGGGAACTTTATCCTATTTCTTCAACTCTGATCACCAGTGTTGGCACTCAGTGTATCCTACTTTGCGGTAGGACAAACCATGTATCACATGTAATATTTTATGAGTCTAATAATTTTCCATACAGAGGGTGATGGCCAAGAAAAGCTTTAAAAAGATGTAAGTAAATTTCAAACTTACCTCTTACACTGTTCAACAAGGAAAATAACTTCTTGCCACTGCTATAAGATTTTTATTTTCCAGTAACACAAGTTCTCTGGGAAAGTCTTTGTGCTTAGACGCGCACACACACACACAAAATTCTTTAACACTCTTTGGGCTATATGAGACGATTATCCAGAGACAATGCCTGCATATGAACCCCTCATACTTCTTAGTGGCTTCTTAATAGAGTTGGACAAGTTTGCATGACCAGCACCCATCCACACTGGGAGATGGTAAGGAGAAAGTTGCTGACAGATCAGAGGACCCCCTGCCCCAGCACAGCAGGCAGAAGCTCCCAGAGCTTGGAGTAGGGGTGTATCTAGATTTCTGTTCCGTTTCCTGGAACACAAACCTTGAGTTAGAAAGAACTCAGGATATGCCACCCAGGAATGTCATTCCTTTCTGCATAGCTATGGCAATTTCTGCTGCCATTTTGACTACTTAAACTACCCGTACTGAAAACCATCTCACAGTACAAAGGAATATCTTAGGCAAAGGTGTAAGCACTGGATATAATATACTTTGATTTAGAATAAACACTTCACAGGTGAGTTACATACTATAAGAACCTGTAGCTGTCTCCAGGGAACAAATCCTAGATTCAGAACATTTACTCCACCTGCTCATAGTACGAAACAGAATGCAAAGATCTAAGTTAAACATCCAGGGGTAAAGGTTATATTCAGAATTGCATAAGATGTAAATTCCCATCAGGATTACAATACATCATTCCTCTCCATCTTCTCCCTAAGGAGAAATAAAAAGGTTTCCTGAATATTCTCTCTGGAGAAGATTGTTTCTGTCCTTGTCGGATAATTAGAGGGAAAAGGCAAAACACATCTTGGCATCAGACTGTATCCACACAGGTTTACAAATATGTCAAGAGTAGAAAACGTTTGGGAAATATCACAAATTACAGTATGCAAACACTTAAATTTATTACAGTTTTCTGAGTTCATGCATCTCTTTAGTACCCATGAATATCTGTAAGAGTCTGGGAATTTTAGACAGCTAAGAAGTTGTTCCCAGGGAAACTGTTATGACAACCCTGACAAGAAACAGATCCTCATAATTCAAGATGTATCTCTGTGCACAGGAGGGAATGGGGTTTATAAAGACGAAGAAATATAATAGCCAGAAACAACAATTATTGAGACCTCACTGTGTTCCAGAAAATGTGCCACATGCTTTACATAAATTATATATATATATATAAATTAATTTTTATTAATGTTTATGAATATTCGTGGGATACAAAGCTGATTGGAACCACTCGTGCCCAAGATGTGATGGCCAGATCCATACTCGCACCATGCACATTACCACAAATTGCAATTATACTCCATATCCCCCACCCCATTATCCCCGACCTCCCTCCTCATCCCCTTTCCCCCCACCCCAATTTATATCCTCAGGTATGCTCTCTTGCTCTGCAAGCCCGATGCACCACTGCGGTCTTTCTTTCCTTCCTTCTTTCTCTCTCAGCTCCCACTTATGGATGAGTACATATGGTATTTATCCCTCCGTGCTTTGCTTATTTAACTCAACAAAAGTTTCTCTAACCTTATCCATGTTGTTGCAAATGGGAGCATTTCATTCTTTTTATGGCAGAGCAGTATTCTACAGTGTATATATACCGTATTTGCCTTATTCAATCATCCATCAATGGACATTTAGGTTGGTTCCATATCTTGGCTATTGCAAACACAGCTGTGATGAACATGGCAGTGCTGGTATCCCTTTGACATGATGATTTCTATTCCTTTGTGTTTAAACCCAGAAGTGGGATTGCTGGATTGTATGGAAGATCCCTCTGTATTTGTATGAGAACCCTCTACAGTGTTTTCTATTGTGGTGGTACTGATTTACAGGCCGACATAATTCCAACAATGTAGAAGTGTTCCCTTCTCTCTATACCCTCACTAGCGTTTGTTGTTCTCTGTCGTCTTGATTATAGCCAGTCTCGCTGGATTGAGGCAATATCTCAATGTGGTTTTAATTTGCATTTCCGTGATGACTAGTGATGCTGAACATTTTTTCACATACCTGTTGGCCATTTGTTTGTCTTCCTTTTAAAAATGCCTATTCAGCTCCTTTGCCCATTTTTGAATTGTGTTATTTGTTTTTTTACTGTGTAATTACTCGAGTTCCTTGTGTATTATGGATATTAATCCCCTGTTCAATGCAAAACTTAGCAAAAATTAGCAAAAACTTTCTCCCACTCTGTAGGTTGTTATTTAACTCTCTTGATTGTTTCCTTTGCTGTGCAGAAGCTCTTTAGTTTGATATAGTCCCATTAATTATTTTTCTTTTTCTATTTGTTCTTTCAGGCACATGTTCCCAGAGTCTGTGTCCAGACCTATTTCCTGAAGTGTTTCACCTATATATTCCCTTAGTAATTTCACAGATTCAGGTATTATACTTAAGTCTTTAATCCATTTTCAGTTGATTTCATTATAAGGTTAATGGTGCATATTTAGTTTCATTCTTCCTCATATGGATATCGAATTTTCTGATCATGACTTTTTGAAGAGGAAGTCTTTTTCCCCAATGTATGTTTTTGTTGCCCTTTTCAAATATCAAATGGAAATAAGTCTGAGGTGTGGTTTCTGACTTCTCAATTCTGCTCCACTGGTCTGAGTGTCTACATTTGTGCCAGTACCATGCTGTTTTGGTTACTATAGCTTTGTAATATAACTGATGCCAGGTAGTATTATGTCTTGGGCTTTATTTATTTTTTTCCTCAGGATCACTTTGGCTATTTGGGGTCTTTTGTTATTCCATATGAATGTTAAGATTGTTTTTTACATTTCTGTAAAGAATGTCTTTGGTATTTTGAATCTGTAGATCACTTTGGGTCGTACAGACATTTTCACAGTGTTAATTCTTCCAATCCCAGAGCATGGAGTCTCTTTCTTTTTGTGTCTTTAATTTCTCCAGTACTGGTTTGTAGTTCTCATTGTAGAGATCTTTCATCTCCTTGTTTAAATTGATTCCCAGATATTTATATTTTTTGTTACTATTGTAAATGGGCTTACTTTCTTGATTTTTTTTTCTGTTAGTTCGTTACTGGATAAAATAAGCACAACAAATTTGAGGGCATTTAGTGTGTATCCTGCAATGTTACTGAAATTATTAACCAGCTCTAGGAGTTTTTTCATAGAGTCTTTAGGTTTTTCAACATATACTATTATGCCATGGCAAATAGGGACAGTTTGACTTCATCTTTTCCAATCTGGATTCCCTTTATTTCTTTCTCTTTCCTGATTGCTCTCACTTGTACCTCCAGTAGTTTGTTAAATAGTAACATTCCCTACTCAGGATTATACTGGCAGTGGGCTTGCCATAAATGGCTTTTATTGTGTTGAGATAATTTCCTTCTATACCTAATTTGTTGAGAGTCTTTATCACAAAGGGAGGTTGAATTTTGTAAAATGCTTTTTCAGCATCTATTGAGATAATCATATGGTCTTTTTCCTTGAGTTTTTTGATGTGATGTATCACATTTATTGACTTCCATGTGTTAAAACATCCTTGCATCCCTAGGATGAATTCCACTTGATCATAATGTCTAATTTTTTTAATCTGTTGCTGCATTCTGATGGCTATTATTTTGTTGAGGATTTTTGCGTCTATTTTCATCCTGAATATTGGCCTGTAATTTACTTTCTTTCCTTCCTTCTTTCTCACTTAGCTCCCAGTTATGAGTGAGTACATGCAGTATTTATAGCTCTGTGCTTTGCTTATTTCACTCAGCCTAAGTTTCTCCAAGCTTATCCATGTTGTTGCAAATGGGAGAATTGCATTATTTTTTTATGGCAGAGTATTACTCCATTGTATGTACATACCAAATTTTCCTTATCCAGTCGTCCATAGATAGACATTTAGGTTAGTTCCATATCTTGGCTATTGTAAACATAGCTGTGATGAACATGGGAGTGCAGATATCCTTTTGACATGATGATTTCCATTCCTTTCTGTATATACCCAGAAGTGGGATTGCTGCATCGTATGAAAGATCTATCTGTAGTTGTTTGAGAATTCTCGATACTGTTTTCCATAATGGTTGTACTAATTTACATTCCCACCAACAACGTAGAAATGTTCACTTCTTTCCACATTCTCGCTAGCATTTGTTATTCTCTGTCTTTTTGATTATAGCCAGTCCAAATTGGTTGAGATGATATCTAAATGTGGTTTTAATTTCCATTTTCCTGGTGATTAGTGATGTTGAGCATTTTTTTATGTATCTGTTTGCCATTTGTATGTCTTCCTTTGGAAAATGTATATTCAGTTCCTTTGCCCATTTTTTAAATGAGTTATTCATTTATTATTATTTTTTTTACTTTGTAATTGCTTGAGTTCCTTGTATATTATGGATACTAATTCCTTTTTTGGACGCATAGTTAGGAAAAGCTTTCTCCCACTCTGTAGGTTTTCATTTCACTCTGTTAATTATTTCTTTCGCTGTGCAGAAACTGTTTAGTTTGGTATAGCCCTATTTGTTCATTTTTTCTCTTGTTGCCAGTCCTTTCAGTCTCATGTTCATAAAGTCTGTGCCCAGACCTAGTTCCTGAAGTGTTTCACCTACATTTTTCCTTAGTAATATTACATTTTCAGGTCTTATATTTAAGTCTTTAAGCCATTTTAAGTTGATTTTAGTATATGGTAAGTAGTACATGTCTAGTTTCATTTTTCTGCATATGTCCATCCAATTTTCCCATTACCACTTACTCATGAGGCAGTCTTGTCCCTAAGTATATTTTTGTAGCCTTTGTCAAATATCAGATGGTTGAAAGCCTGAGGCATGTTTTCTGGGTTCTCTATTCTGCTGCATTGGCCCAAGTGCCTATTTTTATGCCAGTACCATGCTGTTTTGGTTACTATAGCTTTGTAGTATAATTTGAGGTCAGGTAGTGTTATGCCTCTAGCTTAAATTTTTTTGCTATTTGGGGTCTTTTCCTGTTCCATATGAATGTTGGGATTGTTTTTTGCATTTCTGTGAAGAATGTCATTGGTACTTCGATGGAGGTTGCACTGAATCTGTAGATCACTTTGGGTAGTATAGACATTTTCACCATGTTAGCTCTTTGAATCCAAGAGCATGAAATGTGTTTCCATCTATTTGTGTCTTTTTGATTTTCTTTCATTAGTGGTTTTTAGTTCTATTTTGAGGATTATACAACAGTTCTTTTGGAGAATAATTCTAATATTGGGATTATACAATGTTCTTTATGTTTTGACTCAGTTTATCTACTTTCTGCAAGAAAAAAAGTGTCCTTCTCAGTGCATTATGAGTAAGTGCATTATGCTAATTTGTGTAATTGTTGGTGAAGCTAACTTGAATCACTTGAGAACGATTGTGCCTCCTTGATATCACCATTACATAATTACTATTTTCCCAAATTAATTTCTGAGGTGTCCACTATGCTTATTATATCAATACCATGTTCTTCCTTATGGACCTAGTCAGTAGTTTTAGCATTCATTGATTATCTTGTCTGATTCAATTATTAATCACAATCATTGCAAATGTGTTGTTCTAACCACATCATTGCTTTTACATTGGCTAGTTGGCAATCTTAATATAAAGAAAAGCTTCTTCCACCTATCTGTCTGTCTATCTACCTATCCACCTATCCATCCATCCATGTGTCCGTCTATCTATCTATCTATCTATCTATCTATCTATCTATCTATCTATCATCTATCTGTCTGTCTGTCTTTCTATCTATCTAATAATTCAGCCATCAGTTTGGACTCCTGAATTTTTTTAGTCAATGGTTACCATTATTTTTTGAAGCTTAACATTTCTTTATTTGGACACTCCAAATGTCTGTCCTTTTAACAACTTCCTAAGCATTTTTTTGAGCATTTTTTTTAGTTTGAAAGGCCTAGATGTTTCAGGCTCAACTTGCATATTCCCCACTTTTGTCACAAAACAGCTATGTCTACAAAAAGTTCTGATTATTTTTAATTGTCATATTTATAAGCCAATGTATTTTCGACTTTTAATAATTTATATGTTTATTATAAATACTTATATTTAATCAGGACATTATCATGACGATATCATGAATTTCAAATATCTTCATTTAAATGTAAGAGCAGTAATTTAGAAAAATGTACAAATGTACAAATAGTTGCAAGGGATAATACATTCTCAAGATTACTTCTGAAAACTGAATATAACTTAAGTAACTTTCTATAGGAAGTGAAGTCTCTTTTAGTAAATTAACATTACCATCAAAGAAAATGGTCTTTATATTTATTATTTCATTTTACTAAAACATGTGTTTTTAATTCTAACACCTTATTATCAAGTTTATACTATTTTCTTGCTTTTATTCATACAGACTCTTGAATATTTTGGATTTTGAGATTAACACTTCAAGATTGTGGTTCATTGTGTGAAAAAGGTAATTCCTGCCTTTTATGAGATTGTGACTTCAAGTTTTAAAAGGTTCTTAGGAAACCATTATGAAACTCTAGTTGAAAGACTAATGAGGGGCCAGCCCAGTGGCACACTGCTACAGTGAGCCGCTTGGGAGCACAGCGGCGCTCTCGCCGAGGGTTCGGATCCCACATACAGACCAGTTCCCGCTCACTGGCTGAGCGAGGTGCGGGCGCAGCACTGAGGATTGCGATCCCGTTGCCGGTCCTGGTCCAGTACAGGCGCGACACTGAGGGTTGCGATCCGTTGCCGGACACGAAAAAAGACAAAAAGGAAAAAAAAAAAAAAAAGAAAGACTAATGAGATGACATACAATGGTAATCATTGTTAATAATATAAACAGTAATGCACTTTATTCTAAATCTATTTTCATATATATCAAAAATTTTAAAATTATATGAACAGTATTGATTGTATAAATCTTTCCGCCATTCAGAAATATATCATGAAATATTTTCCATATCAAAATATTTTTGCAACATACTTTCAACAGCTGCTTATTATTTCTTTAAATAGATATTAAAATTTATGTAATATGTTATTTCATCGTCAGAGTATATGCAATACAAGGGTGCTTCCTGGAAAAATAGATTGAAAAGATAATATAAATCTTTCTGTGAACTTTTAGAAGCACCTTGTATATTTTAAAATAGCTAAAAGACAGGTTTTCGAACATTCTCACCATAAAGAAAAGATAAATGCATGAGGAAATGGATATGCTAAATACCCTGATTTGATCATTATACAGCATATGTATGTTTTGAAATATTAAATTGTACCCCATAAATATGCACAATTATGTGTCCCAATTAAAATAAGTGAATAAATAAGTAAAAATTTTAAAAACAGATTAAAGCCCATAAGAAAGAGAATGCTTTCAACAATTAAAAATAATATTTCAGGTGATAAGTGTACAAACTAGCCTTTAAAGATTTTTACCATCAGTAGTGTAACAAATGTTGCCCAATCTTGTTTCACAAATGCAAAGAACTTTTTGTCATTACAAAACTTAGATGATGTTGGTCATATCAAAGCTGTCTCATATCTCTTTGCATCATCCTAAACCACCTTAAATTGATTCAAACATTAAAAGTATTGGTAGAAAAAATTTACACTAGAACCTCTACTGGTGTCCCAATCCTGCCATATTGGCAATTATCATAACTCATAAATATAATTGTGCCCCAGTACCCACAGTCTCACTTTATGTGTTTTAAGTTAACCACAGTCAATTGCAGTCCAAAAATACTACAGAGCAATAAACATTTTGAGAGAGAAAGGAGAAAAACAAAGACCACATTCTCATAACTTTAATTGCAGTATATTGTAATATTTGTTTTATTTTATTATTAGTTATTGTTATTAAACTGTTACTGTGTGGGCCGGCCCGGTGGCGTACTGCTATAGTGCGCCACTTGGGAGTGTGGTGGCGCTCCCGCCGAGGGTTCGGATCCCACATGCAGACCGGTTCCCGCTCACTGGCTGAGCGAGGTTTGGGAGCAACACCGAAGGTTGCGATCCCGTTGCCGGAAACGAAAAAAGACAAAAAGGAAAAAAAAAAAACTGTTACTGTGCATAATTCATGGAAATGAACTTTGTCATAAGTATGTATGTATAGAAGAAAACATAGTACATGTGGAGTTGAGTACTATCCACAATTACAGACATCCACTGTGGGTCTCATGAATTATCCCTCAAGGCAAACAAGAGAGGATTTCTGTAAATGCAAAATTAGAGAAATGCTTAAACCCCTGCTTCCAGGGATAATAAAGATTTTCAAATGGCTCTCATTCACTTGATTTTACTATACAGCTTGAAATATATTTTAAATTGTTTACATTCTGAATAGATTAAAGCTTTCGATATCTTTTTCTACTTTGTTCCTGAATTACTTCAAAAGGTAGTTAAGAATTTCTCAGTCAATTATTTCATTGTCCTTCCAATCAGTGAGCTAGAAACACATCACTCTGCATTGCTGCCAATTAAAGTTCGAGTTTTCACAGGAAGTTTTCTCTCATAATACTCATTTTAACCTAGCATTTTCAGCTGCCACATAGGTCCAAGTTGATCAGCCAAAGTAATGTGTTGATGACACTTTCTGACATTTAAAATAACCATTTTATCTCCATATATCCACATTTCTGATTCTTTATAATGAAATAATCATTCTATCCAAAACATTAAGTATTCTAATTGAGCCATCTCGTTTACTAACATGGCTACTCAATCTAAGACAATACTCATATCCATGAAATGTGTTCCCATTTCCATGGCCAGAATATAAATAATTTTCACTCTTAAATGAATCCTCCTCTGGAGGCACAGGAAATGTCAATTATGGCCAGGTGTGAAAGGAAGAAGAACATGCGGGTGTGCAGTCTGGGGTCCAGGTAGATGTGTTCCAAGATCATGCCATTTGCCATCAGACTGAAGACGTACAACAGGGAGAAGACCCAGAAGAGGAGCACCTCCATCTCTGCACTGAGCTGGAATCCCAAGAGCATGAGCTCTGTGATCCATGACTGGTTGCCCCCCATTCCTTAATGACAATGTGGAAAGGTCCAAAGTGTGAAGAAAGAGTCAGAGTTGGAGAATTAAAAGAATTTGTAGCTATTTATCTCCAAGTGAGTTGAAAGGAAACTTTAATACTTGTTTCTGCTTGACCCTTTTTTTTTCATGTTTCTGTGCCTGTTTGTTTTTAACTTTTTATTGTGAAGTAATTCAAATATTCTGATAAGTATCAAGAATTATAAACAGTGCTTCTATATACACTTCATCCAGATTCAACAGTATTAATACTTTTTGTTTGCTAATTTTTCTATTTTCTCCTTATTAATATACATTATTTAATTTAGGGCTAATGTTACTTTGGGCTAACGTTCCATTCATGATACCAATTTACTCTTACCTTTTAAATTTTATCCAACAATACAGTTATTCACCAATTTAACCAGAGTACCATTACCCAAATCTGGAAATGTGATGTTGACACGAAACTCTTCTCTAAATATAGCATTTTCTGTCCCTCATGTCCAAGATGCAATCCAAGATGACATAGTCTATCTAATCTATTCTTATGTGGGATCGTTACCCAGCATTTTTCTGGCTGCCAGGAGATTGATTTTTTGAAGATTTCAGACCAGTTGTTTTGTTGAATGCTACTCAATATTGTTTTTTTATTGATCTTCCTTAGTTTTCTCAGATTTTACATTTTGGCAGGAAATAATCTGCCTTCCATTATTATTCCGGTCATGTTAGTATTGTTGAGGGTAATGTGGATTCCTTAGCTAAGATGCTGTCTCCCAGACAGCTTTATTCTAAAATTATACTTCCCTAGTCCAATTTTTGTGCTAACATATTAAAACTTCCATAGAAATACTTCATTTTTATTAGACTTTCAGCCACTCATTATAGCATCCGTTGATCACCTTACCTGACGTACATATAAGAACTATTAGACTTTCAGCCACTCATTATAGCATCTGTTGATTACCTTACCTGACATAAATATAAGAAGTGTAATAGTAATGAAGTTTGCAAAATTTATTATTCTAACTCCATCTTTCCTTTTGTATTTATTAGTTGACATTACTGTGAGAATGGGCTCTATCTCTCTGTGTAAGCTATCAATTTGGACTCATCGATATTTTTATTCAATAGGTTATAACTCTTACTCCCTTTATTTTTATGTTAATACTTATATTCTCCTTGATTGGGATTCTTCAGGATGATTCCTGAGCCCTTTTAACTTACTCCCCAAATTTTTTTTTAACACTTTCTTCCTTCTGGTTTAACAAGATGTTCTAGGCTCATCTTGCACATTTCCCAACTCAGTTTGAATCAGTTACTTCACTAAAAAGTCTGCTTACTTTTACTGGATAATCATATTTCACAGCAACATCTCTGTTTTATGGGATGTATAATGTTTTTATCACATTTGTTGCCAAATTTCTCATATTCTCATTTAAAAGGGAGAATTTATAATTTGGTACAGTACACAAATTTTTCCATGTGTTAATAGATTCCTAAACTTCTTCAAGCCTAACAGCCTTACTGACCTTCATTAGAGAGACAAATATATTTTAATAAATTGACATCAGCATCAAAGAAAATGAAATTGGTAGCCTTCTGTAGTTTATCCTATGCAAAACTATGTTTATAATCCCAGAATCTTATTAATTATCTTGTTTACATATTTTTCTTTTATTTCCTAGTAAGACAGTCACCCTTGGAAACTTTAGACTTACAGATTAAAGTTTCAAGAGCTGTCTAGTTCATTGAGTGAAAAAGGTGGCACTTAGCCATATGAGATTCTGATGTTTCAATAATGTTCTCAAAAATTACTTAGATGAACATAAAATTTGATTTAGAAGGCTAAAATGATAATAGTATGAAACTTATGGCCAAATGTGATTGTTGTTAATAATGTGTGTGTATAGTTTTCCATTACTTACTGTACATATATTTCATGTATAATTAATTAAAAATTATAAGAGAAAGTATTTTTATCTATTTTTATTTAGAATCATATCATACACATTTTTAATGTCAGAATATTCCTCTGCCACACACTATAGACAGTTGCATATCATTTTATTGCATACCTATATTTTAATTTATGTAATATATCACCCATAATTAGGTTGTGTGAAATATAACGTCACATTGATTATATTAAATTTTATATGTAAATTTTTGTGTATCTTTTATTAAATTAGTATAGTATATCCTTATATATGGAAACTCTCTCTCTCTCTTTCTGTAAATCATGATCATCATCATCTGTCTCCATCCATCAAAAAAAAAAAACCATGCAAAAATCAGGATGTGCCATTTCTAGAAGAAACTACCCAATGGGAAAGAGTCTTTAATTTACCAGTCAGGACATTGTAATACGAAGGTTACCTTTCCAACGAAGTTCTCCTACATTTAACTTTTCAGATTTTGTCATGCTGATTCTGAGAGGTGCATTGGTCCCATTTTGTCACACTTCAACCAGTCCTGGAATAAAGTCCACTGATTACAACTTTATGGGACAGGCATTTGTCTGTGTTTCTTACCACACAGGATACAGATGTTTTCTGTGGAAGTAGCTATTTCAACACCCACTATTCAGGATTTTCTTTCTAGACATTCTTTCACCTACATAAATAAGACCAAATGGTACAATTTTTCCACTTTGTATCTACTGATTTGTAACAATTCCACTTTTTGGCCCAAGAAGTACTCTTGCTTTTTAGACAAGTGATATCTGGAATGGCTTGATATTTTAGACCTACATCACCCTTTGTTCACAGATTTATTTAGCTATACAGTCATTAGATTTTAAACAAATATTTCAGCATAATAAACACCACAGCCCTTAAATACATAATGTTGCATAGCTGTGATCTAATTTTTATCACTTATTGCCAAAGTATATTTTCCAAGAGCTAGCATATACTCAGGTAAATATGTGTTATATCTGTTTTGATGATGAACGTAATTTTAACTAATACATATTATCGATTTTATGTTTTATGTTCATGAAAGTAAGATAGATTTAGTAATATCAATATTTTGAATATTATTGTATATTACTTCACAGAATATCAAGCTTAGGTCAATGCAAATTCTGAGTCAGGTCTGTATGGAGCTGGAAACTGCATCTGGGCCATTTTAAAACACTAGTGTTGCTATACACTGAGCTTATCCACTACCTCATAGTACAGTCTGAAGGGGCAGTTAAAAAAGCCCCAGAGACTTTGGGTTCCTTATTTGAAGGATTCTGTTGTACTTCTACAACCAGTTACCATAGAAAGGAAGGGGGCAATGTGCTTAGCCCTCCCTATGACTTATTAAAAGTCTAGATAAGCGGCAATCTACAATAGGATCTTTTTCTATTCTGTGGAGTTAAGAGATATTCATATGAGGAGGTTCCTCAGGCACCTATCAACTACTTATACGCTTGGTCAATAGTAACTGCGAAAAGAACGATCTGTAACAAGCTCAAGAAAAAATAAAAAATGAGAAGAGGATTTATACCAAATGTTTTTCATGTGAATGGAAATGCCTCCTGTAACCAGTGATAAAAGTTGTGAGGATGGGATATATGTTTTACACATCTTCACGTCTTTTATAACAACTAGTATAGTAGCAGATAAAACAAAAACTCAGAAAATGTTAGCCACATAGATTAGTGTCATTTTTACTTCAAAAAAATACATATACCAACAATCTTCTGTTTCTCAGTTTTTATGTATTACCCAAGACATGATTTTTACTTCACTAAACAAAGTTCAAAATTAGTACTTATCATTTGCACATTGATTTACAAAATGCTATGTATGATTCAAGTAAATTAAAACATGCTGTTTCTATAAGATATGCTTCAAAAAGTTTAAAAAATCATATGCTATATCTGTATAAATCAATGGCAATACATAAACGAATTAGCATCTTGTATCTGCTTTGAATGTTGCATATAAGAAGAGAGTTTCAGGATAACTGTTTCACTGGAAAGTGGTTTTACGAAAAATCAAAATAAAGGAAGAAGTCTTAGATCCTTTTATTTCTATAAATATGAGTTCATTTGGGAAGGTTTATATAAATGTGCATTAAGTTTGGGACGTTAACTTCTGCTAAAATGTAAGGATCTTCCTGTAATGTGCAAATGGGCGCAGTAACAGTTTGACTTCTTAGCAGTACTGGCACTCATTCTATCTTGTCATTCAAATACAGCAGTTTCTAAGTCTAATAATTTTCCACTTGGGGAAGGATAACCTAGAAAGTTTTTAAAAGAACAACAAGATTGCAAACTTACCTCTTACACTATGTCAGCAAGGAAAAGAATTTACCGCAATTGCTACTAGCTTTTGGTTTTCCAGTTACACAAGCCACTGACTGTGAATATCTCTGTTTGTGCTATGATATATACATGTATGTATATGTTTGTGTGTGTCTGCACATATATATGGTTCTTTTATTCTTTTGGCTACATTAGAGACATATCTACAGACAGTGCCTGCACATGAAGCCTCTCATACTTCTAAGTGGCTTCACAATAAATAGAGTTTGGCTAATTTGGATGACCACTATCCACATTAGGAGGTCATGGGAAGAAAGTTACTGAGAGGACAGAGGACCCCCTGCCCCAGTGCAAGCAGGCAGAAGCCCCTGGAGCTGCGGATGGGGTTTATCTAGATGTCTATTCCAACTCCTGGAACACAAACGTTGAGTTAGAGAAAACTCAGGATATGCCACCCAGGAGCATCATTCCTCTCTGCATAGCCATGGCGATCTACAAAAGAAGGTGTTAGCACTGGGTATACTTTATAAAATCTACCTTGACCTAGAAAAAACCCTTCAGAGGTGGGTTACCTACCACAAGGAATTCTAGTGTGCTCAAGAGGAACAAATCCCAGATTCAGGACCATTCAGTGTGCTTGCTGATGGTATCAGAAGAGAACACAAAGCTCTAAATTAAACCTCCAGGAGTAAAGGATTTACTTAGAATTAGGTAAGTACATAAATCCCAAAGGTTTATGAGTCACCATATCTTTCTACCTTCTCCCCAAGGAGGAACAAAAAAAGTTCTCTGACTGTTCTCTCTGGAAGAGAGGTTTGCTTCTATCTTTGGAGGAAAATTGTAGGGGAAAGGCAGTGCTCATCTTGACATCACGCTGTGTCCACATGGACTTTCAAATATCTCCAGAGTAGAAAACCTGAGAGATATCACAAGTTACAGTATTCAAACATTTAATGTTATTACAATTTTATGAGTTCATGCATCTCTTTAGTCCTTACAAAGATGTATGAGAGGCTGGGATTTTTAGATGGTTGAGAGGTGGTTTCCAGCGAACCTGTTATGGCAACCCTGAGAAGGAATAGATACCCCAAATCCAAGGAGTACCTCTGTCTGAATTGTAGGTGTGTGCAATGAAGAATTAACACAGTAATTAGAAGCAAAAATTATTGAGCCCTTATGATATTTCAGAAGATGTGCCACATGCTTTCCATGAATTATATATTTTAGTCCAATCATTACCCTCAATTTACAGGTGTGGAGAATAAAGTTCAAATAAACTAAGTCAATGATTCCTTAAACTGGGACACCTGAAATCAGCTGAAATTGTATGGGAGGACAAACTTTGTTTTTATAATAATATTATTATTATCATATATTATTTTTATTATATTTTGCTCTCGTTCTCTTGTGAGGGAACAAGAGAGTTTTCCAAAGGCCATGTGACATTTGCAATTGTAACAGTTTGGATGCAGGAATAAATATGTAAGTTAAGTATTTGTAAGAGAGACAACAAAGAATTTTACACTATTATAAAATAAGGCTACCTTTCCACTTTATTTGGTTTTATAAAAGATAGCTATTTAAAATGAATTTGTTATACATATTATCACATAATGAGAATATTATTTTTAAATGAATTGAATGTAAATGATTTAAGATGAAGTTTTAAGTTGTATTATGGTAAATATAATCAAATACCCACAGAAACAAAATGTCTTTGGGTCCTCGGGAATTTTTAAAGAGAAAAGCACTCTTGAAAAAAAAAATAATAATAACTATTATTTTTCACTTTTACTTTTTAAATTTTTTTATTGGTTATGAATATTCATGGGGTACAAAGCACATTGTCATCACTCGTGCCTAAGATGTGGTAGCCAGATCCATATTGGCAGCATGCGCATTACCACAAATAATGGTTATACTGTACGCCATGTTCCCCATCCAATTATCCCCCCCATTATCCCTGACCTCCCTTCCCATCTCCTTTTCCCCCACTGCACTTTGTTTCCCTAGGTATGTTCTTTCCCTCTGCAAGTGCAGCACACCACTGTGGTCTTTCTTTCCTTCCTTCTTTCTCTCTCAGCTCCCACTTATGAGTGAGGACATACAGTGTTTATCCCTCTGTGCTTTGCTTATTTCACTCCATGTAAGTTTCTCCAAGCTCATCCATGTTATTGCAAATGGAAGAATTCATTCTTTTTTATGGCAGAGTAGTATTCCACGGTGTATACATACCACACTTTTCTTATTCAATCCTCCATCAATGGACATTTAGATTAGTTCCATGTCTTGGCTACTGTAAACAGAGCTGTGATGAATATGGAAGTGCAGCTATCTCTTCAGCATGATGATTTCTATTCCTCTGGGTATATACCCAGAAGTTACATTACTGGGGCCGGCCCGGTGGCGCACTGCTACAGTGCGCCGGTTGGGAGCGCGGCGATGCTCCTGCCGCACGAAAAAAAAAAAGGAAAAAAAAAAAAAGAAGTTACTTTACTGGATTTTATGGAGCTCTATCTGTAGTTGTTTGGAAAACGTCCATATTATTTTCCATAGTGGTTGTAATTGTTTACAGTCCCACCAACAATGCAGGAGTGTTCTCTTACCAGCATTTGTTATTCACTGTCTTTTTGATTATAGCCAGTCTAACTAGAGTGAGGTGGTATCTCAATGTAGTTTTAATTTGCATTTCCCTGATGACTAGTGATGTTGAGCATTTTTTCATGAATCTGTTGGCCATTTGTATGCCTTCCTTTGAAAAATGTCTGTTTAGCTCCTCTGCTCATTTTTTAATTGGGTCATTTGTTTTTTTACTGTATCATTGCTTGAGTTCTATGTATATTTTGGATGTTAATCCCTTGTCAGATGCATACTTAGCAAAAATTTTCTTCCACTCTGTAGGTTGTCTTTTCTCTCTGTTGCTGGTTTCCTTTGCTGTGCAGAAAGTTTTTTGTTTGATATAGTTCCATTTGTTTATTTTTTCTTTTGCTGCTTGTGCTTTCGAGCTCATGGTCATAAAGCCTGTGCCCTGACCTAACTGCTGAAGTGTTTCATCTGTATTTTCCCTTAGTTATTTTACAGTTTCAGGTTTTATACTAAAGTCTTTAATCCATTTTGAATTGATTTTAGCGTATATTGAGAGATGTATATCTAGTTTCATACTTCTGCATATGAATATCCACTTTTCCCAGCACCACTTGTTGAAGAGGCAATCATTTCCCCAATGTAGATGTTTGTTGACTTGGTCCAATATTAGATGGCTATAAGCCTGAGGAGTGACACCAATTCTCCGCAAACTATTCCAAACAATTCAAACAGAAGCTACTCTCCCAAACTCATTCTGTGAGGCCAACATTATTCTGATACCAAAACCAGAAAAAGACACAAGAAAAAATGAAAATTATAGGCTAATATCCTAGATGAACCTAGATGCTAAAATCCTCAACAAAATATTAGCAATCAGAATAATAAAGCTCTCTGGGAGACAGCATCTTAGCTAAGTAATCCACATGAGCATTAACAATGTTAAAATTACTGGAATAATAATGGAAGGCATTAAAAAGTACACAAGATTATTTCCTGCCAAAAAGTAAAACCTGTAAAAGCTATAGAAGATCAATATAAAAACAATAATCAGTAGCAATCAACAAAACAACTGGTCTATACTCTTCAAAAACATCAACCCCCAGGCAACCAGAAAAATGCTGCGTAATGATCTGAGATTAGAATAGATTAAATAAACTGTGACCTTGGCTTGCATCTTGGACACGAGAGACAGAAAATGCTATATTTACGGAAGAGTATCATGTCAACATTACATTTCCTGATTTTGGTAATTGTACTCTGGTTAAATTGGTGAATAACTGTATTGTTGGATAAAATTTAAAAGGTAAGTGCAAAGCGGTATCATGAATAGAACTTTAGCCTTACATAACACAGAAAAAAATTAAATAATGCATATTAATAAGGAGGAAATAGAAAAATTAGCAAAATAAAAACATTAATATTGGTGAATCTGGATGAGGTGTATTTAGAAGCACTGTTTATAATTCTTGATACTTATCAGAAAATTTTGAATTACTTCACAATAAAAAGTTAAAAACAAACTGGCAGAGAAACATGAAAAAAAAAAAGGGTCAAGCAGAAACATATATTAAAGTTTCCTTTCAATTCACTTGGAGATAAATAGCCCCAAATATAATTTTAATTCTCCAACTCTGACCCTTTTATCTTATTTTGGACATTTCCACATAGTCATTAAGGAATGAGAGGTAACCAATCATGGATCACAGAGCTCATCCTCTTTGGATTCCAGCTCAGTGAAGAGATGGAGGTGCTCCTCTTCTGGGTCTTCTCCCTGTTGTACGTCTTCAGCCTAATGGCAAATGGCATGATCTTTGGACTCATCTACCTGGACTCCAGACTGCACACCCCTATGTACTTCTTCCTTTCACACCTGGCCATAATTGACATTTCCTAAATTGTCAATTTACCCAACATGTTGGAAAACGTAGTGACACACACAAAAAACTATGACCTTTATGTCATGCATTATTGAGATGAATTTGGTTTTGACTAATGCATCTACAGAGTGCTTTATTTTGGTGGCGATGTCCTATGACAGATTCATGGTGATCTGCCATTCTCTTCAATACACTGTCGTCATGAACTGGAGAGTGTGTGTGGTCGTGGCTGTCACTTCCTGGGCATGTGGAATTTTCTTGGCCCTAATAAATCTAATTCTCCATTTCAGGCTGCCCTTCTGTGGACCTCAGGAAGTGAACCACTTCTTCTGTGAAACACTATCTGTCCTCAAACTGGCTTCTACTGACACCAGGAGTAGTGAATTTTTTCTCTTTCTAGTGATATATTTGTCTTAGTTGGAAACTTTCCTTGATAACACTCTCCTACCTGTGCATTCTCTGGACCATCCTGAAGATCCAGTCGAAGGAGGGCTGCAAGAAAGCATTTTCCATGTGTTCCTCCCAACTCTGGGTGGTTAGGCTCTACTTTGGCATAGCCATGATGGTTTACTTGGTCCAGACAACAGTCAACAACAGGAGAAGCAGAAAGTCCTCACCCTATTTTACAGCATCTTCAATTGCTGAACCCACTCATCTACAGTCTGAGGAATGACCAGGTGAATGGTGCCTTCTACAGAGCACAGCAGCAAAAGAGGACCATGTGAATGAATGGAAAATTTGGGGTGAATGGGTTTTTTCTCTTGCAACATTTGGTTTGCCTATTCAATAAAAATAATAAAAATTCCCGAAGAAGAGGATTTACTTATGAATGAAGATTATTTATATTCTGGCCATGAAAATGAGTACATATTTCGTGGATATGAGTATTGTCTTAGATTGAGTAGCCATGTTAGTATATGAGATGGCTCAATTAGAATAATTAATGTTTTTGTAAAAATGACATCTTTTTAAAGAATCAGAAATGTGAATATATGCAGATAAAATGGTTATTTTAAATGTCAGAAAGTGATATCAACACATTACTCTGGCTGATCAACTTGGACCTATGTGGCAACTGAAAATACTAGGTTAAAATGAGTATTAAGAGAGAAAACTTCCTGTGAAAACTCAAACTTTAATTGACAGTAATGCAGAGTGATGTGTTTCTAACTCACTGATTGTAAGGACAATGAAATAATTGACTGAGAAACTCTAAATTGCCTTTTGAAGTAATTCAGGAACAAAGGAGAAAAAGATGTCAAAAGCTTTAATCTATCCAGAATATAAACAATTACAAATATATTTCAAGCTGTATAGTGTAATCAAGTGAATGAAATCCATTTGAAAATGTTTAATGTTCCCGGAAGCAAGAGTTTAAGCATTTCTCTAATTTTACATTTACAGAAATCCTCTCTTGTTTGCCTTGGGGGATACTTGGAAGACCCACAGTGGATGTCTGTAGCTGTGGATAGTGCTCAACTCCACATGTACCATGTTTTCTTCTATACATACATACTTATGATGAAATTTATTTCTATGAAGTATGCACAGTAAGAGTTTAACAACAATAACTAATAATAAAATAGAACAAATATTACAATATACTGCAATTAAAGTTATGTGAATGTGGTCTTTGTCTGTCTCTCTTTCTTTCTGAAAATATTTATTGCTCTGTAATATATGTGGACTGTGATTGACAGTGTATAACAGAACACGGAAAGGGAAACTGTGGATACTGGGGCACAACTGTTTTCATGGTTTATGATAATTACCAACGTGGCAGGATTGGGACATATCTAGAGAGTCGAGGATAAAGTATTTCTACCAATAATTTTAATGTTTGAATCAATTTAAGATGGTTTGGGATGATGCCAAGAGGTATGAGACAGCCTTGATATGACCAACATCATCTAAGTTTTGTAATGACAAAAAGTTCTTTGCATTTGTGAAACATGATTCAGCAAAATTGGTTAACAATAATAATGGTAAAATCTTTAAAGGCTGGTTTGTATACTTATCAGCTAAAGCATTGTTTAAATGAAGATATTAGAAATTCATGATAGCCTTATGAAAAAGTCATATAAGTATCTATAATAGAAATATACATTATTAAAAGTCCAAAGAGATATTGCTTTATAAATATGACCCTTAATTAAAAGTAATCAGTACATTTGTAGACATAGCTCTTTTGTGGTGAAAGTGCGGAATATGCAAGGTGAGCCTGAAACATCTGGGCCTGTCAAAGTAAACAAAAAATCCTCAAAAATGGTAGGAAGATGTTAAAAGGACAGAGAAGCAAGCTTGGAGGATCCAAATAAAGAAAAGTTAAGCTTCTAAAATAATGATAATAATAACACAAAAACATTGAATAAAAAATTTCAGCAGTCGAAACTGATGGCTGAATGATTAGATAGACAGAAAGACAGATAGATAGACAGATGGATAGATGGATGGATAGATGGATAGATAAATAGATAGATGGATGGATGGATGGATAGATAGGTAGACAGATAGATGAAGCATTTCTTCATATTAAAATTTCAAGTTAACCAATGTAAAAGCAATGATGTGGTTAGGACAGCACACTTACAATGATCATTATTAGTAATTAACTCAGATAAGATAATCAATGAATGCTAAAACTACTGACCAGTTCCATAATGAAGAACATGATATTTATATAATAAGCATAATGGATACTTCAGAAATTAATTAGGGAACATAATAATTATATAATGGTGATATCTGGGAGTCACAATCTTTCTCAAGTGATCCAAGTTAGTTTAACCAACAATTACACAAATTAACATAATGCACCTACTCATAATGCACTGAGAAAGACACTTTTTTTCTTGCAGAAAGTAAATAATCTGAGTCAAAACAAGAAGAACATTGTATAATCCCAATGGTTGGATTATTCTCCAAAAGAACTGCTGTATGATCCACAAAATAGAACTAAAAACCACCAATGAAAGAAATTGAAAAAGACACAAGAAGATGGAGAGATATTCCATGCTCTTGGATTCGAAGAACTAATGTGACAGAAATGTCTATACTACCCAAAGTGTTCTACAGACTCATTGCAATTTCCATCAAAATACCAATGACATTCTTCATAGAAATGGAAAAAAACAATCTGAACATTCACATGGAACAACAAAAGACCTCAAAGAGAAAAAAAAAAAAAAAAAAAAGCCAGAGCCATAACACTACCTGACCTCAAATTATACTACAAAGCTATAGTAACCAAAACAGCATGGTACTGGTATAAAAATAGGCACTTCAGCCAGTGGATCAGAATAGAGATCCCAGAAGTCATGCCTCAGGCTTACAACCATCTGATATTTCCCTTTTCTTTCCCTCTCTCTTTCCTTTTTGAAGTGTTAATGACGGATGATAGTATAATCTTTCCAGTTATTAATCCCAAGGTGTTAATCTAGTTTTCTAATGTGTCTTAGTTCTTAAAGTGTGGTATTAACCTATCAATTTACTATAGGGCACAGAAAGAAATATTTAAGGGGAGGAAGAACGGGGTTATTTCTCTTTCTAAATAATCTATGTGCAATTAACGCCCCCTCCAATTTCCTACTTATTCTCCAGCTCACACTCTCTACTTCATTCAAGTTCTATGTCCGATTGCTCCCTCTCTTGAAATTCTTATTGCTGGTTTAATGTCAGCATTAACTTTGTTTTACCCATTTGCCTGCAAGCATAAAACCAGATCTTCAAAGCACTCATGCCGCTCTCTTCAACTGTCCCAGTGCAAATATGTCGCCCTTCTGAGGTAGACTAAAACACTTATTTTTAGCATACTTCAAGTTTGGGCTACATATCCTTTTACTTTTGGTATTTTTTATTGTCCATCTTTCTTACAAGGTTGTTACAGAAGAATAAATTTGACTCACCAACATCCAGATAGAACTAAGAATAGTATTTGGTGCATATTTTCTCAGATATGCATAATTAGCATAATTGTATTACATTTGATTTGGGCAATATAATAACATTTATCATGGCCTGCTGTGGGTACAAAGAGGTGTCATGTGTCTCTATTTTTAGGCTATGAATTTTGAAGGGGATAGAGCAAAAATATTTCCTGTGGAAACTGCTAGACACTTTTTTGAAAGTTGTTAGTAAAAGGGTACTTCAAAAAAATGTGGAAAAATAGAATTAAAAGATATTATAAATCTTTATGAATATTTTGAAGTACATTTGTATTTTATTAATTTTTTTCAGCAGGAAGAGTTATTACCAATCATGTTTGGCTGAATTACTACTGATGAGTCTTTATAAAGGTCATTTTGATATGGAAGTGTTTGCCAATTAATATTAAATAGAATACCTACAGCTGGGCATAAATTTTCTTTAACATTTTGCTATCTCTGAGACAGAAATATCTTCTTCACATGGCTTGAATATTTTATTTTTTTTCTTTTTGTTAATTCCACTTGTCACATAGAATTTTAATGAGGTACTTGAAAAAGAGAAAATAAAATAAGCAACGATGTGGGATTTGTGATGTTTAGCCTGTTTTCACCATAACTTGTCATGCATCATGCATCTTTTTAATTTTATGAAGTTATTTCAGGATGTGCTCCAACAAAACAAGGGAGGAAATCAAGAAGGTAGATGACATGAGATTAATGAACTAGAGAGTCCACTCAGGATAAAGTCAGGTAGAATGTCTAGGATGTAACCAGATCAAATAGAAAGAAAATGAAAGTCTCCTCAGGGATGTCTGCAAGAAAAAGTTGGAATAAATATATTATCTGAGGTGGAGAAGGGAGATTTGAAGGTGCAGAAAAACAATGATAGAAATAAAGCAAGCAAGCAGAGGTGAAAAAAAAAGACAATTAATTAACATTTCATTTATTATTAGCAGCTGTATGCATCCTAATTGACACATACTTTCTGTTTATCAAGTCAGTTATAAGAAAATATTGGCCAAATTAAGAATTTTCTTTGAATTCATTGCCACTGCTGATGTGCTGCTGGTAAATGGGCTTCAAGAGTGGTGCTGCTTTTCTTTCTTACACCTCAAACTTCTCCAGCAATTTCCTCCCCATGATTGAACTTCTTACTGGGACCACAACATGCCATTGCACTTTGCTCAGGAGTTGAGATTTGATGCTGGCCACCAGTACTCTTTTCTAATTTTCTTTGTTTCTCTAAGTGGGAGTAAATGGCAAAGATACATTTATTTGCTTGTTTGCTTGCTTGCTTAAATTAATTGTTTTATAAAAATCTACTTTACTCATATGTTGTTTCCATATACAAAGCTGTGTATACTTAAAATATATAATTAGATGTGTTTGGTGATAAGTATACACCCATGAAATCATCACTACCTTCAAGGTCAGACATATTCATCACCTTCCAAAGTTTCCTCCCCATCACTTTATTATAATTATTATTTTTTTCCTGTATAAGAATACTTAATATAAGATCTACTTTCATAGAAAATTTAAAGTTTGTAGTTCAATATTGGTGACTCTAAGAACTATGCTCTATACTAGATCTTCAGTACAAATTTATCTCGCATAAGTAAAACTTCGTACAATTTGGAACAGCACCTCACCTATTTCCCTTCCCCTTTGTTTCTGGTGAACACCATTCTACCTATTTTTCTGAGATTTGACTATTTTAGATTTCACTTATAGGTGGGATTATAAGTATTTGCATTTCTGTGTCTTGCTTATTCCACTTCGTACAGTGTTCTACAGGTTCATTTATGTTGTCACAAATGGCAGGGTTTCCTTCTTTTTTATAGCTGAATAGTATTCACCTGTGTGTGTGCAAAAGATATGATACATATATAACATTTTCTTTATCCAGTCATCCATCGATAGACATCTAGGTTCTTTCAATATTCTGGGTATTATGAATAATGCTGCAATAAACATAGGGGTGTATGAATATCTTTAAAATAGTGATTTTACTTATTTATTTTTGAATGTATACCCAGAAGTGGGATTGATGAATCACACGGTAGTTCTACTGTTATTTTTTTTGAATGACCTTCATACTGTTTTCCATGATGTCTATACCAATTTACACCGGGTATATAATGATTCCCTTTTCTCCACATCATGGCCAACACTTGTTATCTTTTGACTTTTTGATGAAAGCTATCCTAATGCTGTCAATTATTAACAGCAAAATGACCATAAAAATAATAAAGAGAAAAAGATTTATTCCTCCAAACACACAAAACAGAAAAGTCAACAAACAAATGCTCCCAAGGGGTAGCAATAAGTTAAATTATCTGCAA
>NW_007736358.1:2826-36514 GCF_000696425.1 Galeopterus variegatus | reverse complement strand
GAGCGTGGCGGCGCTCCCACTGAGGGTTCGGATCCCATGTGGAGACCGGTTCCTGCTCACTGGCTGAGCGTGGTGCGGGCGCAACCCTGAGGTTTGCGATCCTGTTGCTGGTCCCCGGTATAGGCGCGACACCGAGGGTTGCGATCCCGTTACCGTTCAGTAAAAAAGACAAAAAGGAAAAAAAAAATAGTGATTTTACTTATTTATATTTGAATATATACCCAGAAGTGGGATTGATGAATCACATGGCAGTTCTATTGTTAATTTTTTGAATGACCTTCATAGTGTTTTCCATGATGTCTATACCAATTTACACCGAGTATATAATGATTCCCTTTTCTCCACATCATGGCCAACGCTTGTTATCTTTTGACTTTTTGATAAAAGCTATCCTAATGCTGTCTATTTTTAAAAGCAAAATGACCATAAACATAATAAAGATAATAAGATTTATTCCTCCAAACACACAAAACAGAAAAGTCAACAAACAAATGCTCCCAAGGGGTAGCAGTAAGTTAAATTATCTGTAACAAAATAATTCTTTATGTTCAGAAATTAAATGTTTCAGACATTGAGTATTGCATCCAACTGTGTCTAATCGGAATTTTGAAATACTGATGCTAATATTGCTAATTTTGTATAATATAGAAATATTCTTTAATTATAGCAAAAACTAATGTCACCAACTTAATGCATATTTATATAGAACCCTCCCCAATGCAGATGTATTTATAAACATTAAAGAATCTATGATTTTGTCTATGTTTCATTGAACCATTTTTCTCATAGAAACACTGTCCATGAGTCTCTGATCTGTTTAGACTGATAGTTCTCAGAAGTTCATAATGCTGATACATGTATCTTCAAGCCTATATCTTATTTTTTTTATCTCCATATGAAATAGTTTCTCCAAAGATCTATTACTATGAAATTGTCTTCTTATAAGCATCAGTTCAAAGCATTTAGGGGCTGGCCCGTGGCTCACTCGGTAGAGTGTGGTGCTGACAACACCAAGGCCCCGGGTTCGGATCCCGTATAGGGATGGCCGGTTGCTCACTGGCTGAGCATGGTGCTGACAAAGCATGTATAAGATACTGAATTAGTCTTTATAGCTGGTGCTACAAATTACCACACATTTGGTAGCTTAAAACCACAAAGAACTTATTCTTTCACAGTTCTTGAATCTTCTAGTTATCTGAAATCTAGCAGAACTTGCTCGCTCTGAGGGGTCAAGGGTAGAATATGTTTTTTGCAACTTCCAGCTTCTGGTGAGTGTCAGCCTTCCTTGGTTTCTGGCCATATCTCTCTCTGCTCCATCTGCATGTTGCTTTTTCCTCTGTTTTCCTTCTCCTGTTTATTTCAAATCTCCTTCTGCCTTTCTTTTAGAAGGACACTGACTTTGAATTTCAGACCCACCAAGATAACCCAGGATTCTCTCCTCATCTCAAGATCCTTTAATAAATCACATCTTCAAAGACCCTTTTTCCAAATCAGGTAGCATTTTTAAGTGCTGGGGATTAGGATGTGGACATATTTTTTGATGGGGAGAGCCACCATTTAAGATAACTACAAATGTCAATACCATAGTATTGCCATAGTTTTCTATAGCTATCTTANGTCAACAAACAAATGCTCCCAAGGGGTAGCAATAAGTTAAATTATCTGCAACAAAATTATTATGTATGTTCAGAAATTAAATGTTTCAGACATTGAGTATTGCATCCAACTGTGTCTAATCAGAATTTTGAAATACTGATGCTAGTATTGCTAGTTTTGTATAATATAGAAATATTCTTTAAATATAGCAAAAACTAATGTCACCAACTTAATGCATATTTATATAGAACCCTCCCCAATGCAAATGTATTTATAAACATTAAAGAATCTATGATTTTGTTTATGTTTCATTGAACCATTTTTCTCATAGAAACACTGTCCATGGGTCTCTGATCTGTTTAGACTGATAGTTCTCAGAAGTTCATAATGCTGATAAATGTATCTTCAAGCCTATATCTTATTTTTTTACAGAGGCAGGCTCTGTAAGGGAAAATGGGGAATAGGGCACTGCAATGAGAAAACGTGTGANTTTTCAATGTCTACTGAGATAATCATATGGTTTTGGTCTTTGAATTTATTGATGTGATGTATCATATTAATTGACTTTCATATGTTGAACTATCCTTGCATCACAGGGATGAATCCCACTTGGTCATGGTGTATAATTTTTTAGACGTGTTGCTGTCTTCCAATTGCTAACATTTTGTTGAGGATTTTTGCATCTATTTTCATCATGGATATTGGCCTGTAATTTACTTTCTTTCCTTCCTCCTTTCTCACTTAGCTCCCAGTTATGAGTGAGAACATGCAGTATTTATACCTCTATGCTTTGCTTATTTCACTCAGCCTAAGTTTCTCCAGGCTTAACCATGTTGGTGCGAATGGGAGAAATGCATTATTTTTTATGCCAGAGTATTATTCCATGGTGTGTACATACCACATTTTCCTTATCCAATCATCCATCGATAGACATTTAGTTTGGTTCCATATCTTGGCTATTGTAAGCATAGCTGTGATGAACATGGGAGTGCAGATATCCTTTTGACATGATGATTTCCATTCCTTTCTGTATATACCCAGAAGTGGGATTGCTGCATCGTATGAAAGATCTATCTGTAGTTGTTTGAGAATTCTCGATACTGTTTTCCATAATGGTTGTACTAATTTACATTCCCACCAACAACGTAGAAATGTTCACTTCTTTCCACATTCTCGCTAGCATTTGTTATTCTCTGTCTTTTTGATTATAGCCAGTCCAAATTGGGTGAGATGATATCTCAATGTGGTTTTAGTTTCCATTTCCCTGGTGATTAGTGATGTTGAGTATTTTTTTTATGTATCTGTTTGCCATTTGCATGTCTTCCTTTGAAAAATGTCCATTCAGTTGTTGTTTGAGAATTCTCGATACTGTTTTCCATAATGGTTGTACTAATTTACATTCCCACCAACAACGTAGAAATGTTCACTTCTTTCCACATTCTCGCTAGCATTTGTTATTCTCTGTCTTTTTGATTATAGCCAGTCCAAATTGGTTGAGATGATATCTAAATGTGGTTTTAATTTCCATTTTCCTGGTGATTAGTGATGTTGAGCATTTTTTTATGTATCTGTTTGCCATTTGTATGTCTTCCTTTGGAAAATGTATATTCAGTTCCTTTGCCCATTTTTTAAATGAGTTATTCATTTATTATTATTTTTTTTTACTTTGTAATTGCTTGAGTTCCTTGTATATTATGGATACTAATTCCTTTTTTGGACGCATAGTTAGGAAAAGCTTTCTCCCACTCTGTAGGTTTTCATTTCACTCTGTTAATTATTTCTTTCGCTGTGCAGAAACTGTTTAGTTTGGTATAGCCCTATTTGTTCATTTTTTCTCTTGTTGCCAGTCCTTTCAGTCTCATGTTCATAAAGTCTGTGCCCAGACCTAGTTCCTGAAGGGTTTCACATATATTTTCCCTTAGTAATATTATGTTTTCAGGTCTTATATTTAAGTCTTTAACCCATTTTAAGTTGATTTTAGTATATGGTGAGAAGTGCATGTCTAGTTTCATTTTTCTGCATATGTCCAACCAATTTTCCCAGCACCAGTTATTGATGAGGCAGTCTTGTCCTTAAGTATATTTTTGTTGCCTTTGCAAATACCAGATGGTTGAAAAGCTGAGGCATGATTTCTGGGTTCTCTGTTCTGCTCCATTGGCCCAAGTGCCTATTTTTATGCCAGTACCATGCTGTTTTTGTTACTATAGCTTTGTAGTATAATTTGAGGTCAGGTAGTGCTATGCCCCCCCTTAATTTTTTGTTTTGCTATTTGAGGTCTTTTATTATTCCATATGAATGTTGGGATTGTTTTTTGCACTTCTGTGAAGAATGTCATTGGTATTTTGATGGAGATTGCATTGAATCTGTAGATCACATTGGGTAGTATAGACATTTTCACCATGTTTGTTCTTTGAATCCAAGAGCATAAAATGTGTTTCCATCTTTTTGTGTCTTTTTGAATTTCTTTCATTAGTGGTGTTTAGTTCTGTTTTGAGGATTATACAACAGTTCATTTTGAGAATAATCCTAATATTAGGATTATACAATGTTCTTCATGTTTTGACTCAGATTATCTACTTTCTGCAAGAAAAAAAGTGTCCTTCTCAGTACATTATGAGTAAGTGCATGATGTTAATTTTTGTAATTGTTGGTGAAGCTAACTTGGATCACTTGAGAAAGATTGTGACTCCCAGATATCACCATTATATAATTATTATTTTCCCTAATTAATTTCTGAGGTGTCCATTATGCTTATTATATAAATATCATGTTCTTCATTATGGAACTAGTCAGTAGTTTTAGCATTCATTGATTATCTTGTCTGATTCAATTATTAATCACAATCATTGCAAATGTGTTGTTCTAACCACATCATTGCTTTTATATTTGTTAGTTGGCAATCTTAATATAACAAAAAGCTTCTTCCACCCATCTGTCTGTCTATACACCTATCCATCCATCCATGTGTCCATCTATCTGTTTGTCTATCTATCTATCTATCTATCTATCTATCTATCTATCTATCTATCTATCTACCTAATCTCTGTCTGTCTGTCTGTCTCTCTGTCTCTCTGTCTGTCTGTCTGTCTTTCTATCTATCTAATAATTCAGCCATCAGTTTGGACTCCTGAATTTTTTTAGTCAATTGTTCTTTGTTATTATTATCAATATTTTTTGAAGCTTAACATTTCTTTATTTGAAACCTCCAAATTTCTGTCCTTTTAACAACTTCCTACCGTTTTTGAGTATTATTTTTTAGCTTGAAAGGCCCAGATGTTTCAGGCTCAACTTGCATATTCCTCACTTTTGCCACAAAACAGCTACGTCTACAAATTTCTGATTATTTTTGTCATATTTATAAGCCAATATATTTTTGGACTTTTAATAATTTATATTTTTATTATAAATACTTATATTTCATTAGGACTTTATCATGAGGATATCATGAATTTCTAATATCTTCATTTAAATGTAAGAGCAGTAATTTAGGAAAATGTACAAATGTACAAATTGTTGCAAGGGATAATACATTCTCAAGATTACTTCTGAAAACTGAATATAACTTAAGTAAGTTTCTGTAGGAAGTGAAGTCTCTTTTAGTAAATTAACATTACCTTAAGTAAGTTTCTGTAGGAAGTGAAGTCTCTTTTAGTAAATTAACATTACTGCCAAAGAAAATGGTCTTGATATTTATTATTTCATTTTTACTAAAACATGTGTTTTTAATTCTAATACCTTATTATCAAGTTTATACTATTTTCTTGCTTTTACTCATACAGACTCTTGAAGATTTTAGTTTTTGAGATTAACATTTCAAGAGTGTGGTTCATTGTGTGAAAAAGGTGATTCCTGCCTTTTATGAGATTGTGACTTCAAGTTTTAAAAGGTTCTTAGGAAAGCATTATGAAACTCTAGTTGAAAGACTAATGAGATGATATACAATGGTAATCATTGTTAATAATATAAGCATTTATGCTCTTTATTCTAAATCTATTTTCATATACATCAAAAATTTTAAAATTATATGAACAGTATTGATTATTTAAATCTTTCCGCCATTCAGAAATATATCATGAAATATTTTCCATATCAAAATATTTTTTGCAACATACTTTCAACAGCTGCTTATTATTTCTTTAAATACAGATATTAAAATTTATGTAATATGTTATTTCATCATCAGATTATAGGCAATACAAGGGTGCTTCCTGGAAAAATAGATTTAAAAGATAATACAAATCTGTGAACTTTTAGAAGCACTCTCGAATATTTTAAAATAGCTATAAGACAGGTTTTTGAACATTCTCACCATAAAGAAAAGATAAATGCATGACGAAATGGATATGCTAAATACCCTGATTTGACCATTATACAGCATATGTATGTGTTGAAATATTAAATTGTACCGCATAAATACACACAATTATGTGTCCCAATTAAAATAAGTGAATAAATAAGTAAAAATTTTAAAAACAGATTAAAGCCCATAAGAAAGAGAATGCTTTCAACAATTAAAAATAATATTTCAGGTGATAAGTGTACAAACTAGCCTTTAAAGATTTTTACCATCAGTAGTGTAACAAATGTTGCCCAATCTTGTTTCACAAATGCAAAGAACTTTTTGTCATTACAAAACTTAGATGATGTTGGTCATATCAAAGCTGTCTCATATCTCTTTGCATCATCCTAAACCACCTTAAATTGATTCAAACATTAAAAGTATTGGTAGAAAAAATTTACACTAGAACCTCTACTGGTGTCCCAATCCTGCCATATTGGCAATTATCATAACCCATAAATATAGTTGTGCCCCAGTACCCACAGTCTCACTTTATGTGGTTTAAATTAACGACAGTCAATAGCAGTCCAAAAATACTACAGAGCAATAAACATTTTGAGAGAGAAAGAGAGGCAGACAAAGACGACGTTCACATAACTTTGACTGCAGTATATAGTAATAATTGTTGTATTTTATTATTAGCCATTGTTGTTAATCTCTTACTGTGCATAATTCATAGAAATAAACTTTGTCATAAGTATGTATATACAGAAGAAAACATGGTACATGTGGAGTTGAGCACTATCCACAACTACAGACATCCACTGTGGGTCTTGCGAGTTATCCCCCAAGGCAAATAAGAGAGGATTTCTGTAAATGTAAAATTAGAGAAATGCTTAAACCCCTGCTTCCAGGTACATTAAACATTTTCAAATGGCTCTCATACACTTGATTATACTACACAGCTTGAAATATACTTGTAATTGTTTATATTCTGAATAGATAAAAGCTTTCGACATCTTTTTCTCCTTTGTTCCTGAATTACTTCAAAAGGCAGTTAAGAATTTCTCAGTCAATTATTTCATTGTCCTTACAATCAGTGAGCTAGAAACACATCACTCTGCGTTGCTGCCAATTAAAGTTTGAGTTTTCACAGGAAGTTTTCTCTCTTAACACTCATTTTTTTTTTCCCTTTTTGTCTGTTTTACTGATCGGTAACGGGATCACAACCCTTGGTATTGCACCCGTACCGGGGACCGGCAACGGGATCACAACCCTCGGTGTTGCGCCTGCACCCGCTCAGCCAGTGAGCGGAACCGGTCTCCACATGGGATCCGAACCCTTGGTGGGAGCACCGACGCGCACCCAAGGGGCGCACTCTCCAGTGCGCCACTGGGCCGGCCCATTAATACTCATTTTAACCTGGCATTTTCAGCTGCCACATAGGTCCAAGTTGATCAGCCAGAGTAATGTGTTGATGTCACTTTCTGACATTTAAAATAACCATTTTATCTCCATATATCCACATTTCTGATTCTTTAAAATGAAGTAATCATTCTAACCAAAATATTAAATATTCTAATTGAGTCATCTCATTTACTAACATGGCTACTCAATCTAAGACAATACTCATATCCATGAAATGTGTTTCCATTTCCATGGCCAAAATATAAATAATTTTCATTCTTAAATGAATCCTCTTCTTGGGGAATTTTTATTATTTTTATTGAATAGGCAAACCAAATATTTTAAGAGGAGAACTACAAGTATCTGTTCATTTACACGGTCCTCTTTTTTTCTGCAGTGCTCTGTAGAAGGCGCCCTTCACCTGATCGTTCCTCAGACTGTAGATGAGTGGGTTCAGCATTGGATTGAAGACGCTGTAAAATAGGGTGAGGACTTTCTGCTGCTCCTGTTGTTGACTGTTTTCTGGGACCAAGTAAATCATCATACCTATGCCAAAGTAGAACCCAACCACACAGAGGTGGGAGGAGCAGGTATAAAAGGCTTTCTTGCGTCCCTCCTTTGACTGGATCTTCAGGATGGCCCAGAGGATGCGCAGGTAGGAGACCATTATCAAGGAAAGGGGTCCGACTAAGACAAACACACCACCAGCAAAGAGAAAAATTTCACTGGTCCCGGTGTCAGCACAAGCCAGTTTGAGGACAGATAGTGTTTCACAGAAGAAGTGGTTCACTTCCTGAGGTCCACAGAAGGGCAGTCTTAAAAGGAGAATTAGATTTATTAGGGCCAAGAAAAATCCACATGCCCATGAACTGACAGCCAGGACCGTGCACATACTCCAGTTCATGATGACTGTGTATTGAAGCGGATGGCAGATTGCCACAAACCTGTCATAGGACATCACCACCAAAATCATGCACTCTGTAATAGCTAAAGTCAAAACCAAATTCATCTGAATAATGCATGAGATAAAGGACATAGTTTTTTCGTGTTTCACTACGTTTTCCAGCATGCTTGGTAAGATGCTGGAGGCATAGGAAATGTCAATTACGGCCAGGTGTGAAAGGAAGAAGTACATGGGCGTGTGCAGTCTGGGGTCCAGGTAGATGAGTCCCAAGATCATGCCATTTGCCATCAGGCTGAAGACATACAACAGGGAGAAGACCCAGAAGAGGAGCACCTCCATCTCTGCACTGAGCTGGAATCCCAAGAGGATGAGCTCTGTGATCCATGACTGGTTGCCCCCCATTCCTTAATGACAATGTGGAAAGGTCCAAAGTGTGATGAAATGGTCAGAGTTGGAGAATTAAAATTATGTGGAGCTATTTATCTCCAAGTGAGTTGAAAGGAAACTTTAATACTTGTTTCTGCTTGACCTTTTTTTTCATGTTTCTCTGCCTGTTTATAACATTTTATTGTGAAGTAATTCAAATTTTCTGATAAGTATCAAGTATTATAAACAGTGCTTCTAAATACACTTCATCCAGATTCAACAATATTAATACTTTTTGTTTGCTAATTTTTCTATTTTCTCCTTATTAATATACCTTATTTAATTTAGGGATAATGTTACTTCGGGCTAACGTTCCATTCATGATACCAATTTACTCTTACCTTTTAAATTTTATCCAACAATACAGTTATTCACTAATTTAACCAGAGTACCATTAGCAAAATCAGGAAATATAATATTGACATCATACTCTTCTCTAAATATAGTATTTTCTGTCCCTCATGTCGAAGATGCAAGCCAAGATCACATAGTCTATTTAATCTACTCTTATCTGGGATCGTTACCCAGCATTTTTCTGGCTGCCTGGACATTGATGTTTTTGAAGATTTCAGACCAGTTGTCTTGTTGAATGCTACTCAATATTGATTTTTTAGTGGTCTTCCTTAGTTTTCTCAGATTTTACATATTGGCAGGAAATAATCATATGTACTTTTAAATGCCTTCCATTATTATTCTGGTAATGTTAATATTGTTGAGGCTAATGTGGATTCCTTAGCTAAGATGCTGTCTCCCAGACAGCTTTATTCTAAAATTATACTTCCCTAGTCCAATTTTTGTGCTAACATATTAAAACTTCCATAGAAATACTTCATTTTTATTAGACTTTCAGCCACAACAGGGTCAGAGTTGGAGAATTAAAAGCATTTGTAGCAATTTATCTCAAAGTAATTTGAAAGGAAACTTTAATACTTTTTTCGGCTTGACTTTTTTTTCTCATTTCTCTGCCTGTTTGTTTTTAACTTTTTATTGTGAAGTAATTCAAATTTTCTGATAAGTATCAAGTATTATAAACAGTGCTTCTAAATACACTTCATCCAGATTCAACAATATTAATACTTTTTGTTTTGTAATTTTTCTATTTTCTCCTTTTTAATATGCATTATTTAATTTTTTTTTCTGTGTTAACTTAGGGCTAAAGTTCCATCCATGATACCAATATACTCTTACCTTTTAAATTTTATCCAACAATACAATTATTCACTAATTTAACCAGAGTACCATTACCAAAATCAGGAAATATAATATTGACATCATACGCTTCTCTAAATATAGCATTTCTCTGTCCCTCGTGTCCAAGATGCAAGCCAAGATCACATAGTCTATCTAATCTATTCTTATGTGGGATCGTTGCCCAGCATTTTTCTGGCTGCCTGGAGATTGATGTTTTTGAAGATTTCAGACCAGTTGTTTTGTTGAATGCTACTCAATATTGTTTTTTTATTGGTCTTCCTTAGTTTTCTCAGATTTTACACTTTGGCAGGAAATAATCATATGTACTTTTTAATGCCTTCCATTATTATTCCAGTCATGTTAATATTGTGGAGGCTAATGTGGATTCCTTAGCTAAGATGCTGTCTACCAGACAGCTTTATTATAAAATTATGCTTCCTTAGTCCAATTTTTGTGATAACATATTAAAACTTCCATAGAAATACTTCATTTTTATTAGACTTTCAGCCACTCATTATAGCATCCGTTGATTACCTTACCTGACATATATATAAGAACTGTATTAGTAAAGAAGTTTTCAAAATTTATTATTCTAACTCCATCTTTCCTTTTGTATTTATTAGTTGACATTACTGTGAGAATGGGCTCTATCTCTCCGTGTAAGCTATCAATTTGGACTCATTGATATTTTTATTCAATAGGTTATAACTCTTACTCCCTTTATTTTTATGTTAATACTTATATTATCCTTGGTGGGATTCTTCAGGATGATTCCTGAGCCCTTTTAACTTACTCTCAATTAAAAATCAGGATGTGCCATTTCTAGAAGAAACTATCCAATGGGAAAGAGTCTTTAATTTACCAGTCAGGACATTGTAATACTAAATTCTCCTACACTTAGCTGTTCAGATTTTGTCATGCTGACTCTGAGAGCTGCATCGGTCAAATTTTATCACACTTCAGCCAGTCCTGGAATAAAGTCCACTGATTACAACTTTATGGGACAGGCATTTGTCTGTGTTTCTTACCACCCAGGATACAGATGTTTTCTGTGGAAGTAGCTATTTCAACACCCACTATTCAGGATTTTCTTTCTAGATATTCTTTCACCTACTTAAAAAAGACCAAATGGTACAATTTTTCCACTTTGTATCTACTGTTTTTGTAACAATTCCACTTTTTGGCCCAAGAAGTACTCTTGCTTTTTCCACAATTCACATCTGGAATGACTTGATATTTTAGACCCACATCACCCTTTGTACACAGATGTATTTAACTGTACAGTCATTCCATTTTAAACAAATATTTCAACATAATAAACACCACAGCCCTTCAATACATAATGTTGCATAGCTGTGATCTAATTTTTATCACTTACTGCCAAAGTATATTTTCTTTAGAGCTAGCATATATTCAGGTAAATATGTGTTATATCTGTTTTGATGATGAACATAATTTTAATTAATACTTATCATCGATTTTATGTTTTATGTTCGTGAAAGGAAGATGGATCTGGTAATATCAATATTTTGGATATTATTGTATATTACTTCACAGAATATCAAGCTTAGGTCAATGCAAATTCTGAGTCAGGCACATATGGAGCTGGAATCTACATTGGGGGGTGGTGGTCATTTTAAAACACTAGTGTTGCTATACACTGAGCTTATCCACTACCTCATTGTACAATCAGAAGGGGCAGCTCAGAGAGCCCCAGCGACTTTGGGTTCCTTATTTGAAGGATTCTGTTGTACTTCTACAACCAGTTCCCATAGAAAGAAAGGGAGCAATGTGCTTAGCCCTCCCTATGACTTATTAAAAGTCTAGATAAGCGGCAATCTATAATAGGATCTTTTTTCTATTCTGTGGAGTTAAAAGATATTCATATGAGGAGGTTCCTCAGGCACCTATTAACTATTTATACGCTTGGTCAGTAGTAACTACAAAAAGAAGTATCTGAAACAAGCTGAACAATAAATAAAAAATGAGAAGAGGATTTATACCAAGTGTTTTTCATGTGAATGGAAACGCCTCCTGTAACCAGTGATAAAAGTCGTGAGGATGGGATATATGTTTATACTTCTTCACATCTTTTATAACAACTAGTATAGTAGTAGATAAAACAAAAACTCAGAAAATGTTAGCCACATAGATTAGTGTCATTTTTAGTTCAAAAAAATACATATACCAACAATCTTCTGTTTCTCAGTTTTTATGTATTACCCAAGACATGATTTTTACTTCACTAAGCAAAGTTCAAAATTAGAACTTACCATTTGCACATTGATTTTTAAAATGCTATGTATGATTCAAGTAAATTAAAACATGCTGTTTCTTTAAGATATGCTTCAAAAAGTTTAAAAATCATATGCTATATCTGTATAAATCAATGGCAATACATAAATGAATTAGCATCTTGTATCTGCTTTGAAGGTTGCATATAAGAAGAGAGTTTCAGGATAACTGTTTCACTGGAAAGTGGTTTTACGAAAAATCAAAATAAAGGAAGAAGTCTTAGATCCTTTTATTTCTATAAATATGAGTTCATTTGGGAAGGTTTATATAAATGTGCATTAAGTTTGGGACGTTAACTTCTGCTAAAATGTAAGGATCTTCCTGTAATGTGCAAATGGGCGCAGTAACAGTTTGACTTCTTAGCAGTATTGGCACTCATTCTATCTTGTTACTCAAATACAGCAGTTTCTAAGTCTGCTAATTTTCCACATGGAGAAGGATAGCCTAGAAAGTTTTTAAAAGAATAACAAAATTGCAAACTTACCTCTTACACTATGTCAGCAAGGAAAAGAATTTACCGCAATTGCTACTAGCTTTTGGTTTTCCAGTTACACAAGCCACTGACTGTGAATATCTCTGTTTGTGCTATGATATATACATGTATGTATATGTTTGTGTGTGTCTGCACATATATATGGTTCTTTTATTCTTTTGGCTACATTAGAGACATATCTACAGACAGTGCCTGCACATGAAGCCTCTCATACTTCTAAGTGGCTTCACAATAAATAGAGTTTGGCTAATTTGGATGATCACTATCTACATTGGGAGGTAGTGGGAAGAAAGTTGCTCAGAGATCAGAGGATCCCCTGCCCCAGTGCAGCAGGCAGAAGCCCCTGGAGCTGGGGATGGGGGTTTATCTAGATGTCTATTCCAACTCCTGGAACACAAACATTGAGCTAGAGAAAACTCAGGATATGCCACCCAGGAGCATCATTCCTCTCTGCATAGCAATGGCAATCTACGTAAGAAGGTGTTAGCACTGGATATACTTTATAAAATCTACCTTGACCTAGAATAAATCCTTCAGAGGTGGGTTATGTACTATAAGAAATTCTAGTGTACTCAAGAGGAACAAATCCCAGATTCGGGACCATTTAGTCTGCTTGCTGATGGTATCAGAAGAGAACACAAAGCTCTAAATTAAACCTCCAGGAGTAAAGGATTTACTTAGAATTTGGTAAGTACATAAATCGCAAAGGTTTATGAGACATCCTATCTTTCTACCTTCTCCCCAGAGAGGAACAAAAAAAGTTCCCTGACTCTTCTCTGGAAGAGAAGATTGCTTCTGTCTTTGGAGGAAAATTGTAGGGAAAAGGCAGTGCTCATGTTGACATCATGCTGTGTCCACATGGACTTTCAAATATCTCCAGAGTAGAAAACCTGAGAGATAGACAGAGGACCCCCTGCCCCAGTGCAAGCAGGCAGAAGCCCCTGGAGCTGCGGATGGGGTTTATCTAGATGTCTATTCCAACTCCTGGAACACAAACGTTGAGTTAGAGAAAACTCAGGATATGCCACCCAGGAGCATCATTCCTCTCTGCATAGCCATGGCGATCTACAAAAGAAGGTGTTAGCACTGGGTATACTTTATAAAATCTACCTTGACCTAGAAAAAACCCTTCAGAGGTGGGTTACCTACCACAAGGAATTCTAGTGTGCTCAAGAGGAACAAATCCCAGATTCAGGACCATTCAGTGTGCTTGCTGATGGTATCAGAAGAGAACACAAAGCTCTAAATTAAACCTCCAGGAGTAAAGGATTTACTTAGAATTAGGTAAGTACATAAATCCCAAAGGTTTATGAGTCACCATATCTTTCTACCTTCTCCCCAAGGAGGAACAAAAAAAGTTCTCTGACTGTTCTCTCTGGAAGAGAGGTTTGCTTCTATCTTTGGAGGAAAATTGTAGGGGAAAGGCAGTGCTCATCTTGACATCACGCTGTGTCCACATGGACTTTCAAATATCTCCAGAGTAGAAAACCTGAGAGATATCACAAGTTACAGTATTCAAACATTTAATGTTATTACAATTTTATGAGTTCATGCATCTCTTTAGTCCTTACAAAGATGTATGAGAGGCTGGGATTTTTAGATGGTTGAGAGGTGGTTTCCAGCGAACCTGTTATGGCAACCCTGAGAAGGAATAGATACCCCAAATCCAAGGAGTACCTCTGTCTGAATTGTAGGTGTGTGCAATGAAGAATTAACACAGTAATTAGAAGCAAAAATTATTGAGCCCTTATGATATTTCAGAAGATGTGCCACATGCTTTCCATGAATTATATATTTTAGTCCAATCATTACCCTCAATTTACAGGTGTGGAGAATAAAGTTCAAATAAACTAAGTCAATGATTCCTTAAACTGGGACACCTGAAATCAGCTGAAATTGTATGGGAGGACAAACTTTGTTTTTATAATAATATTATTATTATCATATATTATTTTTATTATATTTTGCTCTCGTTCTCTTGTGAGGGAACAAGAGAGTTTTCCAAAGGCCATGTGACATTTGCAATTGTAACAGTTTGGATGCAGGAATAAATATGTAAGTTAAGTATTTGTAAGAGAGACAACAAAGAATTTTACACTATTATAAAATAAGGCTACCTTTCCACTTTATTTGGTTTTATAAAAGATAGCTATTTAAAATGAATTTGTTATACATATTATCACATAATGAGAATATTATTTTTANTTATGGTAAATATAATCAAATACCCACAGAAACAAAATGTCTTTGGGTCCTCGGGAATTTTCAAAGAGAAAAGCACTCTTGAAAACAAATAATAATAACTATTATTATTTTTCACTTTTCCTTTTTAAATTTTGTTCTTGGTTGTGAATATTCATGGGGTACAAAGCAAATTATCATCAATCGTGCTTAAGATGTGGTAGCCAGATCCATACTGGCAGCATGCCCATTAACAAAAATAATTATTATACTATATGCCATGTTCCCCACCCGATAATCCTCCCAATTATCCCTGACCTCCCTTCCCATCTCCCTTTCCCCACTCCACTTTGTTTCCCTAGGTATGTTCTTTCCCTCTGCAAGTCCAGCACACCACTGTGGTCTTTCTTTCCTTCCTTCTTTCTCTCTCAGCTCCCACTTAGGAGTGAGCACATACAGTGTTTATCCCTCTGTGCTTTGCTTTTTTCACTCCATGTAATTTTCTCCAAGCTCATCCATGTTATTGCAAACGGGAGAATTCATTCTTTTTTATGGCAGAGTAGTATTCCACGGTGTATACACACCACACTTTTCTTATTCAATCCACCATCAATGGACATTTAGCTTAGTTCCATGTCAGCACTATTGTAAACAGAGCTGCGATGAACATGGAAGTGCAAGTATCCCTTCAGCATGATGATTTCTATTCCTCTGGGTATATACCCAGAAGTTACATTACTGGATTTTATGGAGCTCTATCTGTAGTTGTTTGGGAAACCTCCATACTGTTTTCCATGGTGGTTTTAATAGTTTACAGTCCCACCAACAGTGCAGAGTTGTTCTCTTACCAGCATTTGTTATTCACTGTCTTTTTGATTATAGCCAGTCTAACTGGAGTGAGGTGGTATCTCAATGTGGTTTTAATTTGCATTTCCCTGATGACTAGTGATGTTGAGCATTTTTTCATGTATCTGTTGGCCATTTGTATGCCTTCCTTTGAAAAATATCTGTTTAAATCCTCTGCTCATTTTTTAATTGGGTCATTGGTTTGTTTACTGTATCATTGCTTGAGTTCTATGTATATTTTGGAAATAAACCCTTGTCAGATGAATACTTAGCAAAAATTTTCTTCCACGCTGTAGGTTGTCTTTTCACTCTCTTGCTGGTTTCCTTTGCTGTGCAGAAAATTTTTAGTTTGATATAGTCCCATTTGTTTATTTTTTTCTTTTGCTGCTTGTGCTTTCGAGCTCATGTTCATATAGCCTGCGCCCTGATCTAACTGATGAAGTGTTTCATCTATATTTTCCCTTAGTTATTTTACAGTTTCAGGTCTTATACTAAAGTCTTTAATCTGTTTTGAATTGATTTTAGCGTATAGTGAGAGAGCATATCTAGTTTCACTCTTCTGCATGTGGATATCCACTTTTCCCAGGACCACGTGTTGAAGAGGCAATCATTTCCCCAATGTAGATGTTTGTTGACTTGGTCCAATATCAGATGGCTATAAGCCTGAGGAGTGAAACCAATTCTCTGCAAACTAGTCCAAACAATTGAAACAGAAGTTACTCTCCCAAACTCATTCTATGAGGCCAACATTATTCTCATACCAAAACCAGATAAAGACACAAGAAAAAATGAAAATTATAGGCTAATATACTAGATGAACCTAGATGCTAAAATCCTCAACAAAATATTAGCAATCAGAATAATAAAGCTCTCTGGGAGACAGCATCTTAGCTAAGTAATCAACATGAGCATTAACAATATTAAAATTACCGGACTAATAATGGAAGGCATTAAAAAGTACACAAGATTATTTCCTGCCAAAAAGTAAAACCTGAAAAAACTATGGAAGATCAATAAAAGAACAATAATCAGTAGCATTCAAGAAAGCAACTGGTCTATATTCTTCAAAAACATCACTCCCAGACAGCCAGGAAAAAAATGCTGGGTAATGATCCCAGATTAGAATAGATTAAATACACTGTGATCTTGGCTTGCATCTTGGACATGAGGGACAGAAAATGCTATATTTAGAGAAGAGTATCATGTTAACATTACATTTCCTGATTCTGGTAATGGTACTCTGGTTAAATTAGTGAATAACTGTATTGTTGGATAAAATTTAAAAGGTAAGTGCAAATTGGTATCATGGATAGAACGTTAGCCTTATGTAACACAGAAAAAAATTAAATAATGCATATTAATAAGGAGAAAATAGAAAAATTAGCAAAATAAAAACAATATTGTTGAATCTGGGTGAGGTGTATTTAGAAGCACTGTTTATAATTCTTGATACTTATCAGAATATTTAAGTTACTTCACAATAAAAAGTTAAAAACAAACAGGCACAGAAACATGGAAAAAAAAGGTCAAGCAGAAACAAGTATTAAAGTTTCCTTTCAACTCACTTGGAGATAAATAGCTCCACATAATTTTAATTCTCCAACTCTGACCATTTCATCACACTTTGGACCTTTCCACATTGTCATTAAGGAATGAGGGGCAACCAGTCATGGATCACAGAGCTCATCCTCTTGGGATTCCAGCTCAGTGCAGAGATGGAGGTGCTCCTCTTCTACGTCTTCTCTCTGTTGTATGTCTTCAGCCTGATGGCAAATGGCATGATCTTGGGACTCACCTACCTGGGCCCCAGACTGCACACCCCATGTACTTCTTCCTTTCACACCTGGCCGTAATTGACATTTCCTATGCTTCCAGCATCTTACCCAGCATGTTTGAAAACCTAGTGAAACACGAAGACTATGTCCTTTATCTCATGCATTATTCAGATGAATTGGGTTTTGACTTTAGCTATTACAGAGTGCATGATTTTGGTGGCGATGTCCTATGACCAGTTTGTGGCGATCCGGCATCCTCTTCAATACAGTGTCATCGTGAACTGGAGAGTGTGCATGGTCCTGGCTGTCACTTCCTGGACATGTGGATTTTTCTTGGCCCTAATAAATCTAATTCTCCTTTTAAGACTGCCCTTCTGTGGACCTCAGGAAGTGAACCACTTTTTCTGTGAAACACTATCTGCCCTCAAACTGGCATGTGCTGACACCAGGAGTAGTGAATTTTTTCTCTTTCTGATGGTTTATTTGTCTTAGTTGGGCCCCTTTCCTTGATAACACTCTCCCACCTGTGCATTCTCTGGACCATCCTGAAGATGCAGTCGAAGAAGGACTGCAAGAAAGCTTTTTCCATGTGTTCCTCCCACCTCTGGGTGGTTGGGCTCTACTTTGGCATAGCCATGATGGTTTACTTGGTCCCAGAAAACAGTCAAGAAGAGGAGCAGCAGAAAGTCCTCACCCTGTTTTACAGCGTCTTCAACCCATTGCTGAACCCGCTCATCTACAATCTGAGGAATGACCAGGTGAAAGACGCCTTCTACAGAGCATGGCATAAAAAGCGGACCATGTGAATGACTGTATAATTAGGTTCGAATGGGTTTTTACTCTTTCAACATTTGGTTTGCCTATTCAATAAAAATAATAAAAGTTCCCCAAGAAGAGGATTTATTTATGAATGAAGATCATTTATATTCTGGCCAAGGAAATGAGAACACATTTCATGGACATGAGTATTGTCTTAGATTGAGTAGCCATGTTAGTAATCGAGATGGCTCAATTAGAATACTTAATGTCTTGTTTAAAATGACATCATTTTAAAGAATCAGAAATGTGAATATATGCAGATAAAATGTTTATTTTAAATGTCAGAGAGTGATATCAACACATTACTCTGGCTGATCAACTTGGACCTATGTGGCAACTGAAAATACTAGGTTAAAATGTGTATTAAGAGAGAAAACTTCCTGTGAAAACTAGAACTTTAATTGACAAAAATGCAGAGTGGTGTGTTTCTAACTCAATGATTGTAAGGACAATGAAATAATTGACTGAGAAACTCTAAATTGCCTTTTGAAGTAATTCATGAACAAAGGAGAAAAGGATTTTGAAAGCTATAATCTATCCAGAATACAAACAATTACAAATATATTTCAAGCTGTATAGTGTAATCAAGTGTATGAGAGCCATTTGAAAATGTTTAATGTCCCTGGAAGCACGGGTTTAAGCATTTCTCTAATTTTACATTTACAGAAATCCTCTCTTGTTTGCCTTGGGGTATACTTTGGAAGACCCACAGTGGATGTCTGTAGTTGTGGATAGTACTGAACTCTAAATGTACCATGTTTCCTTCTATACATACATACTTATGACAAAGTTTATTTCTATGAATTATGCACAGTAAGAGTTTAACAACAATAACTAATAATAAAATAGAACAAATATTACAATATACTGCAATTAAAGTTATGTGAATGTGGTCTTTGTCTGTCTCTCTTTCTTTCTGAAAATATTTATTGCTCTGTAATATATGTGGACTGTGATTGACAGCGTATAACAGAACAGGGAAAGTGAAACTATGGATACTGGCGCACAACTATTTTCATGCTTTATGATAATTACCAATGTGGTAGGATTGGGACATCTCTAGAAGGTCGAGCATAAAATTTTTCTACCAATAATTTTAATGTTTGAATCAATTTGAGATGGTTTGGGATGATGCCAAGAGGTACGAGACAGCTTTGATATGACCAACGTCATCTAAGTTTTGTAATGACAAAAAGTTACTTGCATTTGTGAAACATGATTGGGCAAAATTTGTTAACGATAGTAATGGTAAAAATCTTTAAAGGCTGGTTTGTATACTTATCAGCTAAAGCATTATTTAAATGAAGATATTAGAAATTCATGATATCCTTATGATAAAGTCATATAAGTATCTATTATAAAAATGTACATTATTAAAAGTCCAAAGAGATATTGTTTTATAAGTATGACTCTTAATTAAAAGTAATGAGAACATTTGTAGACATAGCTGTTTTGTGGTGAAAGTGGGGAATACGCAAGGTGAGCCCGAAACATCTGGGCCTATCAAAGTAAAAAAAGAAATGCTCAAAAAAGGTAGGAAGATGTTAAAAGGACAGAGAAGCAAGCTTGGAGGATCCAAACAAAGAAAAGTTAAGCTTCTAAAAATAATGATCATAATAACACAAAACCATTGAATAAAAAATTTCAGCAGTCCAAACTGATGGGTGAATGGTTAGACAGACAGAAAGACAGATAGATAGGTAGATAGATAGATAGATGGATAGATAGATAGATAGATAGATAGATAGATAGATAGATGAACAGATGGATAGATAAATGGATTGATGGATGGATGGATGGATGGATAGATAGATAGACAGATAGATGATGCATTTCTTCATATTAAAATTTCCAGCCAACAAATGTAAAAGCAATGATGTGGTTAGAACAGCACACTTACAATGATCGTTATTAGTAATTAACTCAGACCAGATAATCAATGAATGCTAAGACTACTGACTACTTCCATAATGAAGAACATGATATGTGTATAATAAGCATAATGGGTACCTCACAAATTAATTAGGGAACATAATAATTATATAATGGTGATATCTGGGAGGCACAATCTTTCTCAAGTGATCCGAGTTAGTTTCACCAACAATTACACAAATTAACATAATGCACCTAAGGTGATATCTGGGAGGCACAATCTTTCTCAAGTGATCCAAGTTAGTTTCACCAACAATTACACTAATTAACATAATGCACCTACTCATAATGCACTGAGAACGACACTTTTTTTCTTGCAGAAAGTAAATAATCTGAGTCAAAACATAAAGAACATTGTATAATCCCAATGGTAGGATTATTCTCCAAAAGAACTGCTATACAATCCTCAAAATAGAACTAAAAACCACTCATGAAAGAAATTCAAAAAGACGCAAGAAGATGGAGAGGTATTCCATGCTCTTGGATTCGAAGACCTAATATAGCAGAAATGTCTATACTACCCAAAGTGATCTACAGGTTCAATGCAATCTCCATCAAAATACCAATGACATTCTTCACAGAAATGGAAAAAAACAATCCGAATATTCATATGAAATAACAAAAGACCTCAAAGAGAAAAAAAAAATGCGAGAGTCATAACACTACCTGATCTCAAATTATAGTAGAAAGCTATAGTAACCAAAACAGCATGGTACTGGCATAAAAACAGGCACTTGGGCCAATGGATCAGAATAGAGATCCCAGAAGTCATGCCCTAGGCTTACAACCATCTGATATTTGAAAAAGGCAAAACAAACAAACAAACAAACAAAAAACCATACATTGGGAAAAGACAACCTCTTTTATAAGTGATGCTGGGAAAATTGAATATCCATATGCAGAAAAATGAAACTAGACATGCACGTCTCACAATATACTAAAATCAACTTGAAATGAATTAAAGACTTAAATATAAGACCTGAAAGTGTAAAATTACTAAGGGAAAATAAAGGTGAAATACTTCAGGAACTAGGTCTGGACACAGACTTTACGAATATGAGCCTGAAAGCATAGCCAAGAAGAGAAAAAATAAACAAATAGGCCTATATCAACTAAACAGCTTCTGCACAGTAAAGGAAATAACCAACAGAGTGAAACAGAAACCTACAGAATGGAAGGAAGGTTTTGCTATCTATGCATCCACGAAAGAATTAATATCCATCACTTACAAGGAACTCAAGCAATTACACAGTAAAACACCAAATAATCCATTTAGAAATGGGCAAAGGAACTGAATAGACATTTTTCAAAGGGAGACATACAAATGGCAAACAGGTACTAAAAAAATGCTGAAAATCACTAATCACCAGGGAAATGCAAATTAAAACCACATTGAGATATCTTCTCACCCCTTTTACACTGGCTATAATCAAAAACACAGAGAATAGCAAATGCTGGCAAGGGTGTGGAAAGAAGTGAACACTTCTACATTGTTGGTGGGAATGTAAATAAGCACAACCATTATGGAAAACAGTACAGAGGTTTCTCAAAGATCTACAGATAGATCTTCCACATGATCCAGCAATCCCACTTCTGGGTATATACCCAAAGGAATGGAAATCATAGTGTCAAAGGGATACCTGCCCGCCTATGTGCATTGCAGCTCTGTTTACAATAGCCGAGAAATGGAAGTAAACTAAATGCCCATCAATGGATGACTGGATAAGGAAAACATGGTATATATACACTATGGAATACTACTCTGCCATAACAACAAATGAAATGCTCACATTTGCAACAACATGGATAAGGTTAGAGAAACTTATGCTAAGTGAAATGAGCAAAGCACAGAGGGATAAATACCATATGTACTCACTCATAACTGGGTGCTAAGAGAGAAAGAAGAAAGGAAAGAAAGACCACCGTGTTGTGTTGGACTTGCAGAGGGAGAGAACATACCTAGGGACATAAAGTGGTCTGGGAGAAACGGGGACAGGGAGGGAAATCAGGGATAATTAGTGGGATAATTAGGTGGGGGATATGGGGTATAATCACAATTTGTGGTAATGGGCATGCTGCCAGTATTTATCTGGCCATCACATCTTAAGCACAAGTGGTGACAATTTGCTTAGTACCACAAGAATTTCATAATCAGTAAAAAGAAAGAAAGAAAAAAAGAATAAATAAAAGAAAAAGCACAAAAAGACTTAGTAGATATTCCAGATGCAAGGAAACCAAAGGTAGATAATATGAAGCATAATGTGTTATCTTGCATTTGGTGCTGGAGGGGTGGGAGTGGTAGGAGAGTACTGTAGATTAGAGAAAACAACCATGTTAATAGTAAATTTTCTGAGTTGATAAATAATACTGTGGTTAGGATAGTGAGTGTTTTTTTTATTGGAGAAAAAATATGGCATCATGTCTACACTTCTGCCCCAAATGGTTCCTGTATATAAAGAGAAACAGAATATGAGAAGTGTGAAAGAAATGTTATCATATACTGGATCTGCACTGAGGGTATATGGAAGTTCCCTCCATAATTCCTGACACATTCCTGTATGTTTAAGTTTATTTCATAACAAAATGTTCAAAAGAAAAGGGTAACAATTCGTGGGTAGCTGGAAAAGATGTTAAGTAGGAACAAGCAAACAAACTTTCTCTGAACTCATTCTGAGATAACTAACTAATTTTCTTTGATTCTCCAGTTCTGACCTTTTTATCACAGTTCAGTGGTCCTGTTTGCCTCCTTTGTGTTTGTCTCAGTTGTAGCCCTTTGAATAATGCTTGTCTCTTACATGCATATCATCTGGGTCATCCTAAAGGTCTAGTCAAAAGAAAGTCATATAAAGGCCTTCTCCACCTGTTCCTCCCAACTCTGAGTGGTTGGGTCATTATCTGGCATGGCCAAGGTGATTTATGTGGTCCCAGATTCTAATGAATGAGAAGAGCAGGATAAAATGCTGTCCCTCTTTCACAGTCTCTTTAACTCAACACTGAGCCCCCTCACTACAGCCTAAGGAACGTTCAGGTGAAGGTCGCCTTCCACAGAGCTTTGCATAACATGTGGTCCAAGTGCAACATGAATGGAATGTTGGTTGGGTAGAAATTTCCTTTAAAAAATGTGGTTGGTGAACCAAATATCAGAAAAAATTTCTAAATACAAGTCCTCTGAAAATTTGCCAAAGTTACAGTAAAAAAATAATATATTATTATTATTGTAATTTCCAGTATCTTCCTTACCTTCTCTACTGAAAACCCGTTATGAAGAATGAACTCAGTCTCTGGATTAAATACCAAAGTTGAGGGTCACTTCTATTTGTCATAGAAAAGGTATATTCCTATATTTGTATCGCACTTTTGGCATTTGGTTGCCAAATACCTATTTTGACAGAGAAACAAACTAAACCCAAAGTAAGCAGATAGAATGAAGTAATATAGATTATAGTGGATATAAATGCAATAGAGTAGAAAAACAATAAATAAAATCAATAAAAGCAAAAGATCTTTCTTTGAAAAGATAAACAAAATTGTCAACTTTATCTAGGTTGACCAACAAAAACGAAGACGCAAATTACTATAGAATACTTATGTCATGATAAGAGAAATGCTTGTAGAAGAATTGATATTAAAGATGCTGCTGGTAAGGGATGAAAAGAAAGGGAGGAGCACGGCAGAGGAAACCTTTATTCCCTTTGAGAATATCTAAATAAACATAAGCAGAGTGTTGACAGAAATATAAACATTAAAAATACTTATGGTGACAGGCCGGAAGGAAATAAATAATATATATATTTTTTAACTAGAGCAAAGGGTATCTATGCTGCATAGTGGCAGAAAACTTAGCTAAACTGTGCCTGTGTGTAGAAAGCAGACTTTGTAAACAATGATCTTGAAGATTTAGCTGAGTAGATTTACAAGAAAACTGTTGAGATGGTTCCCATTTCTGTTTGTTTTTTACAGTAAAATGTGAGAGGAATGAGATAGACTGAGAAAGAAAACTTTTAAGAAAAGAAGAAACAGGAATTAATGACTTGATATAATTTCAATCTATCTAGATTGCAAAATATGCCAAAATTTGGAGACTCTTTGTCAGGAAACATACTCTAGAGAGATAGCCAAAGATTTTGCTGAACATTTTTTCCTAGTGCTTCCCAAGAATCAAAGTTAGAGTGTTCAATTACACAGAGGGTTCTCAAGAAATTATTCACCTATTCACAGATGTCATTGCCATTCTATGCCAAAGCCAATACTAGAAATGGTAACTGGGATAGATCAATAGAGTAGCCACTTGTCTAAATGGAAATATAAGAGGGACTATTTGAGACATCCATAACATTTCTGAAAATACATCAGGAGAAACACTGCCAGATTGGCCAAAAACAGATAGACAAAGGATAAAATGAAAGAAGACTGTCAGACTCCCTAGATGTACTGGCAGGAAACAGCCTGATAATACTACAAAGCTGTAAACACCTGCTACTCTTCAAGAAAAGGAAGTTGGAATTAGAAGCTAGAGGAACAGATGGTTATAACCAGAACCTGATTCTCAATAGTATGCACACTGCTGGATTTGAACAATTCTTGGGATGATACATTTTTTTCTCTTTCATTTTCCATTTTCTTGAATGAGAATGTCTATAACAGCCACGCTTCTGAGTCGATAATTCGTTTTCTAGTTTTACAGGTTGATGGATGTAGCAGAATTTCGCCCTAGGATGAATGACACTCAGGATCTAATCTATACATGAATAAATTGATGATATTGGAGACTTTTGCATAGATAATGTTTAGGTGAGATTTTACAATTCAGTTAATGATGTAAAGGGTTAAGGCTTGAGAAGAATACGAATGAGAGAAATGAAATTTGCATGGTAGAGAGACATCAGTATTTGGTGGGCCAGAGGATGAACTCAGGTAGACAGAATACTGTCTCCCAAAGATGTCCACATCCCAATTCTGGAATTTCAGGATATGTTACTTTACAAGCAAAAAGGAATTCACAGGTATCATTAAGTTAAAGATCTAGATGGTGATATTAACATGAATTATCTGCTAGGCCTGATGTAATCACAAAGTGTTTTGTTTTTGTTTTCTTTTCTTTTGTTTATAAGATGGAGGCAGGAGAATAGAGACAATGTTCTATACTCTGGCTTTGAAGATGGAGGAAAGTGGCCATAACCTAAAAGATGCAGGCAGCCTCTGGGAACTGTACAGGGAAGGGAAATAGACTCTCTTTCAATTCCTTTTGAATCCAGAAAGAGCACAACCCTGCAAACAGATCTAGACTTTGGACCAACAGAATTATAAGTTGTTATAAGCGACTATGTTTGTGCTAATATGTCTCATCAGCAATAGGAGAAAGAAATAAGGACCTTCCAAGACAAGCAAAAACAGGAAATTCACCGCAACTAAACTGTCCTCACAAAAAAATGCTTAAGGAATAGTTACAACTGAAAATAAAAGGATTATGATTACTATCACAAAAATACAGGAAAGTATAAAAGTCAGAGGTATAGGTAAATTTATGATCATATTCAGAATACTCCAGGGATGTAACGGTGCTGTGTAAAACTTGAAGTCCTCCTAGTATGCACGTTTAAAGTTGAAAATGTCAAAAACTTAAACAGCTGCAAGTAATGGCTAAGAAAAAAAAGATGAACTTATAAATTCAGGCAACCAAAATAAAAACTGTGGGAAGGTGAAATGTCTAGAGTACTTTTATGCAATCAAAGTTAATATTATCACCTTAAAATAGCCTATTATAGCTAGGAGCCTCTTTGCTGTGGCCCCATAGTAATCACAAGGAAAGAAATTGCAGTATATACATAAAAGACAAAGAGAAAGAAAACAAAGCTTAGCACCACAGAGGGAAAAAAACAAAATAGGAAGAAAGGTACAAAAGATTGACAAAACATTCTGAAAACAATAAACAAAATGGCAGGAGTAAGTCCATTCCAATCACTAATGCTGAAGATAAAAGGGTTACACTTTTCAATTAAAAGATACAGAGTGGCTGAATAGACAGGAAATAAAAAACAATAAGTCCAACCTATATGCTTCCTACAAGAGATTTATCTCACTGTTAAAGAAAAACATAGACTGAAAGTAAAAAGATGGAAAAAGATATTCCATGCAAATGAAATCCAAAAGCAAGCAAGAGTAGCCATATTAATATCAGATAAAATATATCCCAAGTCAAATAGTGCAAAAAGAGTCAAAGAAGGTTACTAACGTATGATAAAGGGGTCAGTTCAACAAAAGAAAACAACATTCTGAAATATATATACACTCAACACTGGGGTATCATAATATATGAAGCAAACATTATTACATCTAAAGTGAGAGATACCTTGCAATACACTAACAGTGGAAAACGGTACACCCTACTTTCAATAGTGGACAGATCTTCCAAACAATAATCAACAAACAACCATGGGGCCTAAGCTACACCACAAACCAAATAAACTTAACAGACATTTACAGATCATTCCATACAAACACTACATAATACATGTTCTTCTCAATGGCACATGGAACAGAATCCAGAATAGATTATATGTTAGACCACCAAAGAAGTCGTGACAAATTAAAGATTGAGACAATATCAAGTATCTTTTCAACAACAATAGTATAAAACTAGAAATCAAAAATGAGAAAACTCCAGAAACCTTAAAAATACGTGGAAATTTAACAAAGGACTTCCAAATAACCAGAGAGAATGAATACAGTAAAAGTGAAATTTAAAAGATTCTTGAGACAATCAGCAATGGAAGCACAACATACTGAAAAGTATGGACCTCTGAAAAGCAGTTCTAAGAGAGAAGTTCATAGGTATAAACACCTACACCCCAGAAATACTATTTTTATATTATTACTTTTAATAAGCAACCTAACAATGAACTTCAAGGAACTGGAAAAACAAAAACAAACTAAAACCAAACTTGGTTGAGAAAAGAAATAATAAAGCTCAGAGCAGAAATAAAGAAAATAGAAACAAAAAAATAATGAAAATGATCAGCAAAACCAAGAGTTGTTTTTTGAAAACAATCAGCAATGGAAGCACAACATACTGAAAAGTATGGACCTCTGAAAAGCAGTTCTAAGAGAGAAGTTCATAGGTATAAACACCTACACCCCAGAAATACTATTTTTATATTATTACTTTTAATAAACAGCCAAACAATGAACTTCAAGGAACTGGAAAAACAAAAACAAACTAAAACCAAACTTGGTTGAGAAAAGAAATAATAGAGCTCAGAGCAGAAATAAAGAAAATAGAAACAAAAAAATAATGAAAATGGTCAGCAAATCCAGGAGTTGTTTTTTGAAAAGATAACAAAATCAACAAGCTTTAGTCTAGACCTAACAAGAATGAAAAACACCCAAATAAATCAAATAAAATCAGTGATGAAAAAGAAGACATTGCAACCAATATCACTGAAATATGAAGGATCATGTGACTGTTATGAATAAATATATGCCAACAACTCAAGAATATAGGAAAAATGGATAAATTCCTGACCACATACAACCTAAAAAGATTAAATTATGAAGAAATAGAAAATATAAAAAGGAAGATAACAAGTGAGGAAACAAACACTCATCAGTAGTCCTCCAACAAAGAAAACCAGAACATGATAACTTCACTGCTGAATTCTACCAAAATTTAAAGAACTAATATCAATTCTCCTCAAACTGTTCCAACAAATTAAAGAAGAGGGAATACTTCCAAACTGATCATGAGGTCAGCATTATCCTGACTCCAAAACCAGACAAGGACACCACAAAGAAAAGAAAACTATAGGCCAATATCCCTGATGAACATAGATGCAAAAACTCACAATATATTAGCAAACCAAAATTACTAGCACATCAAAAAGATCTCTCCTTATGATCAAGTGGAATTAATGCCAGGAATGCCGGCATGGCTCAACATACACAAATGAATAAATGTGATACTCATTAGCAAAAAAAAAAAAAAAAAAGAGAAAAACTATATATGACCATTTCAATAGACACACAAGAGGCATTTGAGAAAAATTAACATTTCTTCATGATAAAAACTTTTAACAAATTAGGTCTAGAGGGTACATACCTCAATGCAATAAAAGCCTTATATGACAATCTCGCAGCTAACATATAGAACATGAAAAAGCTGAAATCTTTTCCTCTAAGATTAGGAACAAGAGAAAAATGCCCACTTGTACCAGTCCCATACAACATAGTGCTGAAAGTCCTAGCCAGAGCAATTAGGCAAGAGAAACAAATAAAAGTCATCCAAATTGGAAAGAAGAAAGTCAAATTTGCCCTGTTTGCAGACCACATGATTTTATATGCAGAAAATCCTAAAGACTGAAACTGATAAACACATTTAATAAAGTTTCAGGATACAAAATCAGCTTACAAAAATCAATAGTACTTCTATACACTAATAGCAAACTATATTTAAAAAATCAAGAAAACAATCCCATTCACAATAGTAACAAAAATATAAAATAAAACACCTAGGATCAAACTTAACCAATGAGGTGAAAGATCTTTACATTAAAAAACATAAAATATTGATGAAAAAATCTGAAGAAGACACAAATAAATGAAAAGATATACCATGTTTATGTATTGAAAGAACGAATATTGTTAAAATGGATATACTACCAAAAAAACAGTTTATAGAATTATGCAATCCTATCGAAATATAAATGATATTCCTCACAGAAATAGAAAAAAAAATTCCTAAAATGCATATGGAGTTACAAGGAAAACGAAATAGACAAGGAAATCCTGAGCAAAAAAAAAAAAAAAAAAAAAAAAAAAAAAAAAAAAGAAAGAAAGAAAGAAAGAAAGAAAGCTAGAGGCATCACGCTACCTGATTTCAAAATAGACTACAGATCTCTGTAACCAAAACAGCATGACAATGGCATAAAATCACACATGTAGATTAATGGAGCACAATAAAGAGCCCAGAAATGACTTTATGCAAATAGAGCCAACTGATTTTCGAAAAAGGTGCCCAGAGCACACACTGAGGAAAACGTAACCTCTTCAGTAAAGGGTGCTGGGGAAATTGGCTAACCACATGCAGAACAGTGAGACTAGATCCCTCCTCTTACTATATATTAAAAAATCAACTCGAAATTGATTAAGGGACTAACTGTAAAACTCCAAACTACTAGAAGACAAAATAGGGGAAAAACTTTACTACATTGAGCTGGGAATTTATAAACAAGACATCAAAAGTGAAGACAACAAAATATAAAAGAAACAAATGGATTATATCAAACTAAAAAGATTTTGAAGAGAAAAGGAAACAATTAATAGACTGAAGAGAGAACCTACAGAGTGGGAGACAATATTTGCAAGCTCTACATCTAACAAGGGGTAAACATCAAGAATATATAAGGAACTTAAATGATACAACAGCAAAAAACAAATAACCAAAATTGAAAAATGGCAAAAAAGCGTTATTAGATATTTCTCAAGACACTTAAATGGCCAATGGGTACATGAAAGCATACTCAAAATCACGAACCATCAGGGAAATACAAATCAAAACCACAATGAGATACTATCTCACTCCAGTTACAATGTCTATTATCAAAAAGACAAAATAAAATGAGAATTAGAGAGGATGTGGAGAACATGGAACACTTACACACTATTGGTGGAATTGTAAATTGGTGCAGCCACTATGAAAATCAGTATGGAGGTTTCTCAAAAAAGGAAAAATAGAAGTACCATGTGACCCAGCAATCCCACAACTTGGTATAGATCCAATGGTAAAAAAATCAGTATGTCAAAGAGATATCTGCACTCCCATGTTTACTGCAGCACTATGTACAACACCCTAGATATGGAATCAACCCAAGTTTCCAACAATGGATGAATGCACAGTGAAAATGTGGTAGATATACATAAGGAAATACCCTCATAAAAAAAATCCTATTATTTATGACAACATAGATGTACCTGGAGGACATCATGTTATGTGAACTAAGTCAGGCATGAAAAGACAAATGCCACATGATGTCACCCACATGTGGGGTCAAAAAGAAAAAAAATAAACATAAGTTGATATTATAGAGGCAGAGAATAGAGCAGTGGTTACCAGAGACTGTGGAGAGGAGGAGGTTAGAGAGAATGAGGAGAGGTTGGTCAACAGATACACGGTTAATGTTAGATAGGAGGAACGATTTCTCGTGTTCTGTTGCACAGTAGGGTGGTGATGGTACTGTACAAATGTAATTCAAAAAGCTGGCAGAAAAGTGGGATTAGAGGATAATACAAATCTTTTATGAACTTTCTGAAGCACCCTTGTATATTATATAGTAGGTAAAAGACAGGTTTTTGAATATTCTCACCATAAAGAAATGATAAGTGCATGATGACAAGGATACATTAAATACCATGATTTCATCATTATACAGTATATATATATATATATATATAGAAATAAAGTATACCCTAAGAACACGTACAATAACGATGGGTCAATTAAAATAAGTGAATAAATAAATAAAAATTTTAAAACGGACTAAAGCCTGTAATAAAGAGAATATTTCCAAAAATAAAATAGGATACTTTAGCTGATAATTGCACAAACAAGACTTTAATAATTTTACCATCATTAGCATAACAAATATTGCCCAATCTTGTCTCAGAATTCCACAGAAATTTTTGTCACTACAAAACATAGACGATGTTGGTCATAATAAATCAAACCTCTTTGCATCATCCCAAACCATTTTAAATTGATTCAAACATTAAAAGCATTGGTAGAAAAAATTTACCCCAGTGCCTCTACAGGTGACACAATCTTGCCATGTAGGTAATTACTACAACCCATGAATGTAGTTGTGCCCCAGTATCCACAGTTTCACTTTCCGTGGTTTCAATTAACCACAGTCCATTGCAGTCCAAAATATTACAGAGCAACAAATATTTTGAGAGAAAAGAGAGCCATAGACTACACTGACGTAACTTTCATTGCAGTATATTATAATAATTGTATTATTTTATTATTATTTTTTGTTGTTAATCTCTTACTGTGCTTAATTTATGAGTTAAACTTTATCATATGTATGTATGTACAGAAAAAAACACAGTGCATGTAGAGCTCAGAAATTTCCGCAACTTCAAACATACAGTGGGGATCTGGCAATGCATCTCCCCAAGGCAAACAAAGGAGGATATCTGTAAACATAAAAATACAGAAATGCCGGCCAAGCCCCTGGCGCACTCGGGAGAGTGTGGCGCTGGGAGCGCAGCAGTGCTCCCGCCGCGGGTTTGAGTGAGCTCACAGCGCTCACTGGCTGAGCGCAGTGCGGGCGGTCTCAAAAAGGACAAAAAACAAACAAACAAACAAAAAATACAGAAATGCTTAAAATCCTTGCTTCCAGGAACAGGAACATTAAACATTTTCAGAAGGATTTCATTCACTTGATTATAACATGCAGTTTCAAATATATTTTCAATTGCTGTACAGAATAAAACACAGTGCATGTAGAGCTCAGAAATTTCTACAACTTCAAACATACATTGGGGATCTGGCAATGTATCTCCCCAAGGCAAACAAAGGATGATTTCTGTAAACATAAAAATACAGAAATGCTTAAAATCCTTGCTTCTAGGAACAGGAACATTAAACATTTTCAAAAGGGTTTCATTCACTTGATTATAACATGCAGTTTCAAATATATTTTTATTTGTTTATATTCTGGGTAGACTAAAGCTTTCCACAACTTTTTCTCCTTTGTTCCTGAATTACTTCAAACAGCAATTTAAAATTTCTCGGTCAATTATTTCATTGTCCTTACAATCAGTGAGCTAGAAACACGTCACTCTGCATTATTGTCAGTTAAAGTTCTACATTTCGCAGGAAGTTTTCACTCTTAATACTAATTTTAACCTAGCATATTCAGCTGCCACATAGGTCCAAGTTGATGAGTCAGAGTAATGTGTTGATGTCACTTTCTGACATTTAAAATAACAATTTTATCTCCATATATTCGCGTTTCTGATTCTTTGAAAATATGTCATTATTTTAAACAATGGCTACTCAGTCTAAGACAATACTCATATCCATGAAATATGTCCCCATTTCCATAGCCAGGATGCAAATAATTCTCATTCTTAAATAAAGTCTCTTCTCAGGGAATTTTTCCTATTTTTATTGTATAGGAAAATCAAATCTTGTAAGGGGAAAAATCACTGAAAAGAAATTATCCATTCATTCACATTGTCCTCTTTTTCTGCAGTGCTCTGTAGAAGGCGCCCTTCACCTGATCGTTTCTCAGACTGTAGATGAGCGGGTTCAGCAATGGGTTGAAGATGCTCTAAAATAGGGTGAGGACTTTCTCCTGCTCCTGTTGTTGACTATTGTCTGGGACCAAGTAAACCATCATGGCTATGCCAAAGTAGAGCCCAACGACTCAGAGGTGGGAAGAACATGTGGAAAAGGCTTTCTTGCGGCCCTCCTTTGACTGGATCTTCAGGATGTCCCAGAGGACGCGCAGGTAGGAGAAAAGTATCAAGGAAAGGGGCATGCGCAGGTAGGAGAGAAGTATCAAGGAAAGGGGTCCAACTAAGACAAACACACCACCAATGAAGAGAAAAACTTCATTGGTCCTGGTGTCAGCACAGGCCAGTTTGAGGACAGATAGTATTTCACAGAAGAAGTGGTTCACTTCCTGAGGTCCACAGAAGGGCAGCCTAAGAAAGAGAATTAGATTTGCTATGACCATGAAAAGTCCACATGCCCAGGAAATGACAGCCAGGACCGTGTACACTCTCCAGTTCATGGTGACAGTGTATTGAAGCGGTTGGCAGATTGCCACAAACCTGTCATAGGACATCACCACCAAAATAATGCACTCTGTAATAGCAAAAATGAAACTGAAATTCATCTGTATAAAGCAGGAGACAAAGGAGATAGTTTTTTCGTGTTTTACTAGGTTTTCCAACATGCTGGGTAAATTGCTGGAGGCATAGGAAATGTCAATTATGGCCAGGTGTGAAAGGAAGAAGTACATGGGGGTGTGCAGTCTGGGGTCCAGGTAGTTGAGTCCCAAGATCATGCCGTTTGCCATCAGGCTGAAGACGTACAACAGGGAGAAGACACAGAACAGGAGCACCTCCAACCCTGCACTGAGCTGGAATCCCAAGAGAATGAACTCTGTGACCCATGACTGGTTGCCTCTCATTCCTTAATGACAATGTGGAAAGGTCCAAAGTATGCTGAAGGCTTTTTCAGATGGCGACGGGTCTGGAGCGGCTGTGCCAGGAGACAGCGCGACCCTGAGAATTGTGCGCTGTTATACCAGAGTACTATTTGCATTTCCAAGAGCAACAAAAAACGAATAAATCTTTCAACAACGAACCTACAATGACAAACAAGCAACAATAGGTTCGAGGTTTTAGGGCCGACACAAAAGAAGACTCCTGAGAGTGCCCAAGCCCTGCTGTGGGTTCGAGCGAGCAGCCTGATACAACAAAGGCCAAGTAAGTCAGCAGAGACGACACAGAAACGGAGTGGAAGGCGCCGGACC
>NW_007736358.1:0-219 GCF_000696425.1 Galeopterus variegatus | reverse complement strand
TGGATAAATTTCTGGACTCACACAAGCTTCCAAAACTAAACCAAGAAGATATGGAAAACCTAAACAGACCAATAACAATAAAGGAGATTGAAGCTGTTATAAGAAAGCTCCCAACAAAGATAAGCCCAGGGCCAGATGGATTCACAGCAGAATTTTATCAAACATTCAAAGACGAAATGACACCGATTCTTTACAAACTATTCCAAAAGATTGAAACAG
>NW_007736357.1:65170-65496 GCF_000696425.1 Galeopterus variegatus | reverse complement strand
TGGTGTTCTCCTGTGTAACAGGTCATGTTCTAGGTCTGCAGTGAACAAAATAGACAAAATATTCCCAGTATCTTAGATACTTATCAAGAAGTGGAGCTCATTTCAGGGATAAAAATGTCTCCATGTTATAACATAAAAATATCCTCATATTTCACAATGATGATGACAGATCAGGCATCGCTGCAAAGTGGTAGAAGTGATAGACACATTAACACAGGGGATAGTGACAACTGGTTATCTACAGTGGAATAATGAATTTCCTCCCATCAACTCCATGTACAATAATTAACTTATTGAAGGTTTACATGTGAAGGAGAAACTACAAC
>NW_007736357.1:62722-63197 GCF_000696425.1 Galeopterus variegatus | reverse complement strand
AGTTTGGAAGGAGTTCTCAAGCCTTTTGTACCAGGTCCATTCAAATGTATCTCTATATTCAGTTGTGCAGGTTTGGGTAGAAAAAGATGGAGAACCATTCAGTGTCTGTTTAGAGATAACCAGTTACATAAACACATATTATTAACTTTTATAAATATTAAGGAAGTAATCTATTGGTAATGAAAAGAGCTTCAGGACTGATGTCTAATTGAAGAAAAAAGCAAAGCATGTTATCATTGTGAAAGCCAGAGGCATAATAGAGTTGTGGAAACAATAATTACATGAATTGGAATTTCAGAGATGGAGATTTCTAAGGCAGTGTTTTTGCTAATTTTCAGCAGGGACTAATGATCACACTGCCCATGCAGGGGACAGAGAAACTGGGGAAGTATTGGTTGGTCACTCAGGGCTAATTGCTGGCATGAGAGATCACACAACTTGAGAAGCACTGACAGAGTCGGTGTTTTCCACAGGA
>NW_007736357.1:52604-60565 GCF_000696425.1 Galeopterus variegatus | reverse complement strand
TAAATCTGAAAGCTGTTTATTTGAATAATAAAAACCCAACAAAAACCATGTAGTCACTTTCAGTGTTTATTTTAATTAAATAAATCTCTCAAATAAAAACACACAAATGTGGAAGTGGAAAAAAACATAAATGTAGATTCTGAAGAAACTGCAAAAATAAGAATGATTATTAAAATACACATTTCATAAGTAAGTTTGATACTTTAGTGAAAAAAAAATTTCTGGTGAAGTGTAATTGACAAAACATTGCTAAGCCTCCCCTCCCCCGAGCCAGGCCAGCCAATAAGAGCCCTCATCAAATGGCCTGCCCCAGGGACCCTTTGGCCTGATTGGTGCTAAGGGCCCCCCCCGGCCTGTTCTGTCTCTAAGAGACCACCTGGCCTGTACTGCCACTAAGGGCCTCCCTTGAATGGCCTGCCCCAGGGCTCCCTTGGCCTGCCTTCCCACTAAGAGCACCCCTGGCCTTTCCTGGCGTGCCACTAAGAGCTTCCCTGGTCAAGCCTGCTGCTAAAGGCCCCACTGCCACTAAGGGCAAGACTGGCTAGGCCTACACAAGAGACCCACTGGCCTGGCCTGCCTCAGGGCCTGTTTTAGTCCATTTTGTGTTGCTATAACAGAATACTTAGAACTGGGTAATTTATAAAGAAAAATGAAATGTATTACTTGCAGTTTCTGAGGCTAGGAAGTACAAAGTCCATCTGGTGGTGACCACAGTGATCCAGGGGTCTCACATTGCAAGATGGTGGAAGCAGAGAGAGACTGTCATGTGCTCTTCTTTTAAAGCCCTTAGAACCACACCCCAGCCATCATTTTTAATCCATTCACTATGGCATGGTCTTACAATCTAAGCACCTCTTCAAGGCTCCACCTTCCAATTACTATAATAGAATTTTCCACCCTCTTAACAGTCACAATGGGGGTTGTTTCTAATACATAAAACTTGGGAGACACAATTCAAGCTTCAGCGAGTTTTGGGGGGACATATTTCAATCCAGTACATTCTGCTCCTGGCCTCCCAAAACTCATGTCCTTTTCACATGCAAATACATTCATTTCATCCCCACAGTCTTAACTAGTTTCAACTTGAGAGTCCAAAGTTCAAAGTACCATCTGTGAAATCAATACAAGTTATCTGCTTCCAAGATACAGTGGTGGAACAAACATAGGGTACATATTCCCATTCCAAAAGGGAGAAATAGGCCAAAAGAAAGGGGTATCAAATCCTAAGAGAGTCCAAAATCCAGCAGGGCAGGCATAAAATCTCAAAGATGGTAAATCATGTACCTTGAGTCCATGTTCCACATCCTCTGAATATTGGTGTGGGGGTGGATCCCCAAGTCCTTGGGCAGCTCTGCTCCTATGGCTTTCCTGGTTGTAGGCCACACTTCAGCTCTCCTAGGCTGTTGGTCCACTCTACAGCTCCACAAGTCTGAGGTCTCCTTGGTTGTTCTGCCCTCATGGCTCCACTAGACATGGTACTGATGGGGTTTCTCTGCTGCAACTCTGACCCCACATTTCCACGTGGCATTGCTCTAGTGAAGGCTGTCTGCAGTGACTCCGCCCCTGTGAAAGATCTCTTCCTGGGCCCTCAGACTTTTCTGTATATCCTTTGAAATCTGGGTGGAGGTTCCTAAGCCTTCCAAGCTCTGGCATTCTGTGAGCCTGCAGACCTAACACCACATGGATTCCACCAAGGCTTCTGGCTTATATTTTCCAAAGCTGTGGGTCCAGACACACCTGGGGCCAATTTAGCCACAGCTGGAGCAGTCAAAGCAGCCAGGGTGCTGGTGCTAGAAGCGGTTTCCCAAGGTGGCCCTGAGCAGTGAGCCTGTGGAGGGCTTCTCAAGCCAGTTCCCCAAGACAGTTTTGTGTCCCTAGATCTTTGGGCCTGAAATGAAAGAGTTGGCCCCAGAGCCTTCTGCAATGCCTTCAGGGTCTTTTCTCCTTCTCCTGATAATCCCATTCTTTTGTGTTAATCCTCTTAGCACCATTGAATTTTCCATCTGAAAATGCTCTCTGCTTCTCTACCACATGGCCAGGCTGCAAATTTTCCAAATCTTTACACTCTGTTTCCCTTTTCAATTCTAGCTTTATGTCATGCCTTTGCTGCCATAACTCAGAGTAGGCTGTTACAAGTAGCCATGCAATTTTCTTAATGCTTTGCTGCTTAGAAATTTCTTTCTTCCACCCAATACTCTGATTCACAACTCTTAAATTCCAATTTCCACAAAGTCCTAGGGCATGGACACAATGCAGCCAAGTTCTTTGCCAGTTCATAGCAAGGGTTATCTTTGCCCCAGTTTCCAATAAACTCCTTATTTCTGTCTGAGACCTCCTCTGAATGGTCTTTACAGTCCATATTTCCATAAGCATTCTGCTCACCACCATTTAATAGGTCTCTAAGACATTCCAAACTTCCCCTCATCTTTTCATCTTCTTCTGTGTCCTCCAAACTCTTCCAAACTATCCTCAACACTCAGTCCCAAAGTCATTTCCACATTTTCAAGTGTCTGTTATAAGACACCCCAGTCCTGGTACCAATTTTCTGTTTTAGTCTGTTTTGTGTGGCTATAACAGAATAGTTGGCACTAAAGGCCTCCATGGATAGGCTTACTATTCAGGGCCCCCCTGCCACTAATGACTGTCTTTCTGCTAAGGGCCTGCCAGGCCTGCCCCAAGTGCTTCCTTGGCCTGACCTGGAACTAAGAGGTCCCCTGGCTGGCCTGGCCCTAGGGCCTCCCTGGCCTGGCCTGGCATAAGAGCCCCACTGGCCTTGTCTGCCCCTAGGGACCACTGCCCTGGCCTGCCTCTAGGGACCCCTTAGAGTAGCCTAGACTGCTGCTAGGGCTCCACTGGCCAGGGAGGCCTACCCCAAGTGCCCCTAACCTGGCCTGGCCTGTTCCTAAGGAAGCCCTGGTCCTGCCTGGCCTTCTCCTAGGGATTCCCTAGCTTGGCTTGGACTGTGCCTAGGACACTGCTGGTCTGACCCAGCCTGGCCCAGAGTCAAGGACCCCCTTGAACTCTCCTGGGCTGTCCCAAGGGATCTGCTTGCCTGTCCTGGCCTGGTACTATGGGCCACCTCTGTCCTGGCCTGATATGCCACTAAGGGCACCCATGTCCTGGCCTGCCCCTAGGGTCCCTGTGCCCTCATCTGCCACTAAGGGCTGCCATGGCCAGGTATGCTGCCAAGGGCTTCTTACAGCTAAGGGCAGCTTGGCCTATTCTTCCCAAAGAACCCACTGGTTGTCCTGCCATATGGCCTCCCTTTACTAGTCTGCCCCTAGCATACCACAGCCATAAGGGCCACCCTGTTGTTAAGGGCACCTGTGCCACTAAGTGCCCCCCTTGACTGGCTGTCCCTCGGCCTTCTTGGCCTGTCTTGATGCTAAGAGGCCCCTATTGTGCCTCTAAGAGATCACCTGGTCTGGCTTTCCCTGCCACTAAGGGCCTTGTTTGAATGGCCTGGCCCACATTCCCCTCAGCCTCCTTAGTGCTATGGCCCCCATGGCCTGGCCTGCCTGCCTGTAAGAGACTCTCTGGACTCGACTGGCCTGCCCTGGGGGTCTCTTCAAGGCAGGCCATGCCAGGCCAGGGCAAACCTGAGGCAGGTCCAACCAGTGGGTCTCTTCTGTACCCCTGGTCAGGCTCACCCATAGTGGCAGTGGGGCCTTTAGAAGCAGGCCTGGCCAGGAACCATTAAGGGCAGGTCAGGCCAGGATAGGCCAGGGGGTCTCTTACAGGCAGGCCAGGCTGGGATTGACCTAGGGAGTGTCTTTCTTTTTGGGGGACACAAGAAGAGGCCAGGCCAGTGCCTCCTGCCTGTCAGTGGCAGGGCAGGGCAGGAGGGACATAGGTGGTCTAGAAGAAAGAAGGAAAGAAGGGGGGGAGAGAGAGAGAGTGAGAGAGAGAGAGGGAAAGAAAGAAAGAAAGAAAGAAAGAAAGAAAGAAAGAAAGAAAGAAAGAAAGAAGAAAGGAATAAAAAATGAAGGAAGGAAGGAAAGATGGAAGGAAAGAAAGAAGGAATGAAGAAAGGAAGGAAGCAAAGATGGAAGGAAGGAAAGGAAGGAAGGAAGGAAGGAAGGAAGGAAGGAAGGAAGGAAGGAAGGAAGGAAAGAAGAAAGCCCTCCTATGGCCCCCTTGGCCTGGCCTGATGTGCCTCTAAGAGAGCCCCTGGCCTCACCTTCCCTGCCACTAAGGGCACCTCTGGCATTTCCTGTCCTGCCACTAAGGGCTGCCCTGGCCAGGCCTTCTTTTAATGGCCCCACTGCCACTAAGGGTGGGCTTGGCCAGGCCTGCACCAGAGACCCACTGCCTCAGAGCAGCCCTTGCCTGGACTGGAACTAAGGGCCCCCCTAGCCTAGCATACTTAGTGCTAAGGGCCTCCATGACCAGACCTAATATTCAGGGCCCCCTGCCACAAGGGGCCTCCTTCTGCTAAGGGCGTGCCAGGCTTTCCCCAAGTGCTTCCTTGGCCCAACCTGGCATCCCTGGAGCCCCACAGGCCTGGGAGGCCTGCCCTAAGTGCTTCCTTGGCTCCCTGGCCACCCCAGCCCCAGCTTACCTATCTGCCTGCTTACATTGGCCAAGCAGGTCTCCGGCTCCTGGACCTGACTCAGGCCATGCTTCTTTCTCAAAGTGTGCACCTGCCCAGAGCACAGGGGCATGAGCCATGGAGGGAGCAGCTGCAGAATGGACAGGCTGTTGCCTTCCTCTCTACCCCCACCCCCATAAAACCAAAACCCTGTGCTGCAGCCACTCACTTGTTGTGGCAGGAGCTTGGATGTCTCGAGCTTCTTCATCTGGAGGTGGAAAGCCTCCTTCTCCATCACAAGGACCTGAAGCTTCCCCTTCAGTTGGGACTGGTGACACTTGAGGTCCTCATACTTGTTCCTATGGCCAGAGGTGATGGGGAATGAAAAGAATGAGGAACAGAAAAGACCACTTCAGTGACCAACACACTGACTTTGCCACACAACCAGAGGACCATGGCATGGGAATGGGACCCCAGGAACCAAGAGTCACAAGTGCCAGTGCAAAGAGTTGACATAAATAGTCTGAGGCCACACACAAGTCACTGGCACAGCTGGGGCCAGAGCTTGGCTCTGCACATGTTGAAATCTGTGCATCCACCTCATCATGCTCACCTGTACCCTCCCACCTCCCACCACATCACCCGTGCTGAGGCCCCCAGATCTGCCATCCACCTTCCCCCTCCTACCTGTTGTACTGCAAGTGCAGGTGGAGAACATCTTGCTCTTTTATCAAGTCATGGTAGGACTGCAAATACAGAAGGTAAAGGCAGGATTCAGTAGGGAGAAGATGTAGTCGGGGCACACTAACACTGACACCTACAGTAACCATTCAGCAGTAACATTTCCTTCCCCTGAATCACACTTGACATCTTTTTCAAAGCATTTCCAAGCCCATGTTCTCAGGTGGTCTTACTAAGAATTCAGTAAGGGTGGAAGAGGCAGGGAAAGAGATCTGATTTACAGCTGGCTGACAGAGGCCCAGGGATATTGGGTCATGTTGCCATTGCTATGACTATCACCACCATCATTTGACTCTGTATTGAGTGCATAACCAGGCACCATGCTAACAATCCATCAAATCTTCACAACCACCATAGGAGGGAGTTACTATTATTATCTCCATTTTGTAGATGAAATACAAAATATTAGAGGTTAAGTGCTAAGATCACTAATAGCTGGGATGTGAACATCCAGGTTTATCTAATTCTCTAAGCCCATCTTTCCCCCCAGCGGTGGAGGCACAAGTGTGAGGGCAGGTGGCTAGACTCACCGTCTCCGCCTCCTTCTGTTGTGCAGAGACAGTGGTCAGATGCCACTGCAGCTCTTTTATCTGGTCCACACATGAGCACAGGCAGTTTGCCAGATGTTCATACTCCCCTAGAATGACAGAGGTCAAGATGAAGCCTAAAGGACTCCCCTGAAGGCCTGCCAAGGCATCAGGTTGCAGGAGGAAGGGTGCCCAGATTCACACCTGCTTTCTGCCAGACCGCATGGTGAGCATCGGCCAGCGCTCTCTGTAACTGTGCCTTTTCAGACATTGAGACATCACTGGTCCAAATCTGAGCCTTTGGGAGAAAAGCCAAACAGGTGCTGAGAGGGAAAGGAAGGTTCTCTAGGGGATGTGAGGGATGCCATACAGTCCAGTCACCTGCAGTTGTTCCCATAGGGAGTTCACCTGCTGACACATGCTCTCCTGCTATAGGAAGAGGAAAGAAATACCTCTTACTGGGGAGGCAGAGATGCGACAGCAACGGACAGGCCCCAGGAATGCCACCAATGGTCCAGGACAGGCCGACCAGTGAGACCAGATTCTCGGGGACCTTGTGAGGCTGAGGGTGGTGTGCAGGAGTGGGACTTCTCCAGGTTGGGAGTGGGTGAGACAATCCTGTGGCCTCTCCATCTGAGTCTTTCCCCAAACCCATCAGACATGGAATGAGTGAACAAAGAAATTTTGTTCCTCTTTCCAGTTGATCCAAAGTTTCTTGGTGCCATTTTTTCTGCATGGCGAGTCACAGGAAGGTGACTGAGGTTGTCCCCCTCAGCTGCATTCCCCAGACGAGAGTGGTGGGCAGGGGACAGAAATGGATTTTCAAGGAAAAGCTCTCAGACCCTATGAGGATGCAAATTGACAAACTCTCCTCGAACTCCCAAGGAAAGAGAATTTAGCTCTTTTTTGGATTTTGTTCACAGCTATAGAGCTGAACATCTGAATCTGGGTTTTCTTTAAAGGACAAATACAGAATCCTCTAGAAATGGAGGCCGAGAAGAGAAAGACTCCCCTTCTCCTAGCTTGTGATTCATGTGAGTCCATGTGTTCACCACGAACCACACACTATGGGACAGGGACTGTTCTTAATAGCAGGGATCCAGGAATGAAAAGGACAGGCAAGCTCCATGTCTCCCTGATGTTTCAAGTGCACCTGGAAATCTTTCATTCTTAGAACTGAAAGGGACCTTTGACACCCTTTAATTCTATCTCAGGACACTCAAGCCCAGGCAGGAGAGGTGGTTTGTCCAGAACCAAAGACAAAGTAAAGCAATAACTAAGGCAGGGTGGCGAGTACAGGGATTCTGACAAGAGTCAGCCTAGTATTTTCAGCAATGGACAACCCAGGTCATGCGTGGTGAGGACTCAAGCAGAGGTGTCTGGAGAAGAGAGAGTGGGCAGATGGGGCAGCAACAGAAAGCCATGCTGCATGGTCTGAGGTCCCTTCCACTGAAACCTAGGCCCCCCCGGCACCCCATTCTTCCTTGGCACCCGGAGCCCCAAGCCCCTTTCTTCAGAGCCCCCAGGGGAAATTGGAGCTCAGGATTGGCAGCGTGGAATTAGGGGAACCCACTGGACTCTTACCAATTCCTGGATCATGGTCCTTAGATGTTTGTTTTCTATATAGCTGGAGTACAGGCTACTGCCAGATTGAGGCACTGGCTCTGAGGCACATGCAGAGAGGAGGAGCTGGAGGAGGGCTGAGGGGAGAGGTAGAGAAAGCAATCATTAGGGGTGGGGGTCGGGGCTGTCTCAGCTGGCAGTGGGGCATCCAGTCCCCACCATGGGAGGTAGTCAGGAGGCTAGCCTGCAGGGGCACTTACCTCCAGCTCCTTCACATTAACTGAAGTCACGAAGGCCTCCCCGCTGATATATGATGTGGGCTAGAAGAGAAGAGAGTGCACATGGCGATGCTCTGTCTCCCTCAATGGTTAAGCCCTCTGATGCCCTTTCTTCCCCATCAACTGGTAAAAGTCTCTTTCCTGCCTGACCTGGACCAGGCCTTCCTCCTGTAGCACCTTTGTGCCCACTTCTCAAGGTCTCTCTCCCCCATTATCCCTCCCCTCCCGAGCAGCTCTCATCCGGATTTTGTTTGTTTGTTTGTTTTTGTTTTTTGTTTGTGGTTGTTGCTTTTTTTTTTTTTTTTTTTTTGGGGGGGGGGG
>NW_007736357.1:46588-47199 GCF_000696425.1 Galeopterus variegatus | reverse complement strand
AAAATTCATTGTTAACCTCTATTTTCTATTATTTAAATTGTCTGTGCAAAGCATTTGTCTGTTACTCAATTGGTGGCATCTTGAATGGATTTGAAAGTACAATTTTTATGCTTTTGTCTGTAATTTTTATAAATTTTTTAATAAAATGGCCTTTTATTGAAAAACTGTTTTCTGTCAAATATTTACCTTTTTTTATTAGAGATTTATATTTACATTATCTACTTTAATCCATCTATTTTTCTTATTGATATAACATATAAGATAAATATCTAACTTGATTTCTCCTCTATTGTCTCCAGCAGGAATGGCAGCATTATAAACTTATCTCTGAATTCCCAGAAAGTATTTTTTTTTTNGGCATGGCCTCAGTGCTCACAGCCCATTGGTAGATGAGAAAGATGAAGCTAATGCGGGCGTGGCCAGAATGCAGGGAAGGATGGAGTTACAATGAAAACTGTGGTTGCTGGTCCAGCCCACACCAGGGAAGGTCCCCCTTGGGGAAAGGGGTGGGGCTCTCTCTCAGTGCCCATGCAGCTTCTGTGTGACCTTCTGTGGTGGCTGTCACAGAATTTGAGGCACCCAGCAGAGCAGAGATTCCGCTCTCCAGCCTC
>NW_007736357.1:45943-46437 GCF_000696425.1 Galeopterus variegatus | reverse complement strand
TTTTTTTTCTCCTATTGAGATCTTTTACAAGTAAATATTTTATTTTACAAATAAACCAAGAATAAACTTACCCAAAAAATAATCTGGAGAAAGTTATTGCTACTCCCCGAAGAGAGAAAATGGTAACAAATTTGCACAATATAATATTAATTGCTTAACTTTAAAAAAATCATTTTTACATTGACAAATGTATCTGTCTTCATTTGCAGTGGTCAGAACAGAGCATCCTACCTATTATAGTAGAATATATGGGGACAGCAAATACCTTAAGAGCACTTTCAAAGGGTATCGCCTCTCTAGCCAGCTACAATTCAAAGGGGAAAGAGTGAGAACCTTCTCAGCAGATGGGATGGCATAATGTGGCTGGGACTTGGGATTTGCATGAATATGAATTACAAATAGCACAGATAACATGGCGTTCAAAAGCTGTTAGGAATCTTGAATGTCAAAGTCATTTAGCTGACATTTGGAGGGTCATAATTACCTTAAGAACA
>NW_007736357.1:43250-44021 GCF_000696425.1 Galeopterus variegatus | reverse complement strand
TAAATCTAAAATTACAAATGATTAAAGTTATGTTCTCCGTATAGTAATAATAATGCATGTACATTAAAGGAAAATTTGAAAACAAAGAAAAGTGCTAAAACTATAAAACTACCGCTTTAACACAATACTTTCATTTTTTCCCAGATATCCTTTTATTTAAAGGTAAATAACATATTTTAAAACCTGCGATCTCACTGTATATAAAATTTGTATCACATTTTCATACAGCCTGAAGTTTTAATTATTCTCCCGCATATCTTTACAAGCATGATTGTTAATGTTTTCATATCCTCCCAGTTCACTCAAGAAATATTCAGGGCATACTGTGCTCATGACACCATTCTAGGTACAGGTGATACGGGGGGAACAAGATGTTCTCATGCAACTTGCAGTGGCTCATATGGCTTTACCATAATTCATTCATTAATTCACTGTTTTTGAACACAGATTTGTTATGTATCACCAGCATAAAGAAGTGCAAAGAAAATCTTACATAGTGATATTGTCAGACACTTGATTATCGCCTAATGATAGAGTCCTTGAAATTAGTCATACATATGTACAATTTTGTGTTTTTAATACATATTACAAAATTGCTTTAAAGAAGAATTTTACAAATATGCACATGTACACCTGCTGTGTATGAATGTGGACAGCATTACACATTGAGGGATTTATATGTTTTCTTTAAAGCCTTTACCAATTTAATAGCCCAAAAGTAACATCTGAAATTTTCTTTTTTGAGTACGAGATTGCATAGATTTTTTAAAA
>NW_007736357.1:41321-41530 GCF_000696425.1 Galeopterus variegatus | reverse complement strand
TTTCCCCAAATTAAATTCCCATTTGTATACCCTAAATAAATTTTTGATTAAAATTTATTGTATTTTAATAAGCTTCTGGGATTTATTTGCTGCTATTTTATTTTGGATGTTCTTGTGCCTACATTTCTACCTAAGATTAGTCTGTACTTTTGATTTTATGGGCTATCTTTATGAGGTTTGGGGATAAGGGTTTTCAGAGCTTTATGGAA
>NW_007736357.1:40729-41079 GCF_000696425.1 Galeopterus variegatus | reverse complement strand
TTTTTAATGTAGAACAGACATCCAATAAGACATAGTTAACACAGCACAGATTTTGTACCTGACTTTCCAAACCAACATACTGTTTTTCATTTCTTTTTGTATTATTTTTTGTCATTCTATTCAACAATTTTGCACTTCAAGTCTGGAGTTATATAAAATGAATTTAATTTTTAGTTTGAAAAATAATCGTTTTATCCTATTCCTTTTAAATAACTAATGTGATTTGTAGATGTTATAGTTGTTCCTCAGCATTAATTATTTCCCAGAAGTTAATGCCTGTGAATATATAATTAATGAACTAATGTGAAGTTGAGGTGTAATTTAAGCAGTTGGTAAATTGTCTTTAAAAC
>NW_007736357.1:37616-40697 GCF_000696425.1 Galeopterus variegatus | reverse complement strand
CATTCTATTCAACAATGTTGCACTTCAAGTCTGGAGTTATATAAAATGAACTTATTTTTTACATTGAAAAATAATAGTTTTACCCTATTCCTTTTAAATAACTAATGTGATTTGTAGATGTTATAGTTGTTCCTCAGCATTAATTATTTCCCAGATGTTAATGCCTGTGAATATATAATTAATGAACTAATGTGAAGTTGAGGTATGATTTAAGCAGTTGGTAAATTGTCTTTAAAACCAGTAATATGTTTCTCCAACTATTTGCACTTATTCCAAGGTGCTACTTTCTTCTTAATGTCATTAAATCTCAGGTCACTTTTCATGGAATAGACTCTGACTGGAGCATGACAAACCTAAATCTCATGACAAAATTAAATCTCAGATCATTTCTCATGGAATAGGCTCTGACTGGGTGCTCTGACTGAAGCATGACAAACTTAATTAGATAAGAGAAGTTAGGGTGCTGTTGATCTTATGAGAACACAACATTTTCAAAGTTTAGACTGGTGACTTTCAAACTTGTGAGGAAAAGACAATGTTGCATTATTTGACTTGCAGGTCATGGGTTGCTCCGACATACGCGTGCGTACATGACTGACGTCACTTGGCTCAAGGAACAATACCAAGTTGTCAAGCATCCATGAGAACTGCATTTATGGAATTCATTGAGTTATTTCCTTTTGTATATATTTCTTGGTATTTTCTTCCATTTTTCAAAAGTAGAATGGTTTTAATTTTCTTCCTTTGGAATTTCTCCATTTGACTTGGTCAATGTGATTAATTCATTTCATGTCTTTTGAGTCTGTTTCTTCACATGTAAATGGGTTCAACTGAATTAGACGATTTCCCAGATCTGATCCCTGTGTAATACACTATAATTTGTAGCTGATAGAATATATTAGCACTGCAGATCACACTAATAGTCTGAATGTGACTTTAGGTTTCTTTATTTATCTGCATTTATTCACAGCTCATTTACTTAGTCCTCTAACTCTGAGTTTCTTAGTATAAGAAATAATAATAACAGACCCTACCTTCATAATGTTGTAGAGAAATTAAATAAGATAATATTCGTAAGCACTTACAAGTACCTACCACATCGTGAGTGCTCAATAAATGTTATTATTCTGATAATTATTTTCTTCCTTAGCATTTATAAGGGTTTTTCCAATCAAGTACTAGTATCAATGAGGGTAGTGTGTCATATCTCTGTTTAAATACAAACTTCAATCAAATCTGAATTTTATTCATCTGTAATAAAATTTCTCATGTGCACAATTTTCTGAAACATTTAACAGTTCCTTATTTTAATCTCTGTATCTTTTTTGTACAAAGATTACTAGAATGCTATAGGCATAGTGTGCCTGTTTTTAAATAAGTCACTTTGATATCCTATGATTTTTTTCTTGCAAAAGCTAAAATAAGGGCCGGCCCGGTGGCGCACTGGATAAGTGCGCCACTTGGGAAGCACGGCGGCACTCCCGTCCGAGGGTTCGGATCCCACATACAGACCGGTTCCCGCTCACTGGCTGAGCGAGGCGCGGGAGCAACGCCAAGGGTTGCAATCCCGTTGCCGGGCCCCGGTCCGGTACGGGGGCAACACTGAGGGTTGCGATCCGTTGCCGGACACGGAAAAAAGACAAAAAGAAAAAAGCTAAAATAATGAGTGCTGAATTAGTTAAGTGGCTTTTCAGTGGGCTGCTAAATTATTCAATGAGTTATTATGAAGAAAGCAATGTCCACATAGAAGAACACCTCTGTAAAATACTGAAATATAACTTTAGCTATTAAAATCATTCCAAATTTTTGAATAAAGAGACAGGTAGAAATGCAAATCAAATTCACAGGTGACACAGCTAAATATAACTAGTAGAAAAATCGAATTATAAGGTATTTTATCATGCTATAAATGCTGGCAAAATTGAGCAAGTAAAATGTAATAGGGAAATTCAAACACTAAAAGCAGAAGTATAAGGTAAAAGAAATTTGATGGAAGAGATTTTTCCATTAGCTGAAGACTGTTTGGGTAAAGATTCACAAAGCCTGACTTATGCAAATAAAAGGGAAGAGAGAAATAAAGAACAAATAAAAAGTATTATTTCAATAATATATCATACATCTTACAAAAGTTTCTGCCTGAAAGTATGATCTCATTCAAAAAATCGTCTGAAAATGTTGGTAGCTAGTCACCGACAAATCACAAACATTGCTTTCTGAGTTTTCTTAATATGAGATTCATTTTATGATAAATGTTAAGAAGAAAATGTAAAGCATATATGTGGCAAATTAATGGAAAAAGTCAAAAGGATACAGACTGTATTTAGGACTGAGGAGAAGAAGTAAAACCACTACTAGGTAAGGCAGTACATGTAAAATCCTGATGCTCCTGATCTTTTGATAAACTCATTGCAATTTTGCCGTTTCTCAGTCTCTGATTATATGATCAACCAGGATCTATGGCTCTTTGAATGTTCTTCATCCTGGAACCTTCAAGGGGCCTTCTGTAAATGGGCCAACCAGTGTCCATTAGAGCTCAATTATCTTGATAACTGTTCAGTGAAAACAAGGGCAATGTTCAAAATGTTTAGCAGCTGTGAAGAGATGTGCTGATCAGTTGAACAGACAGAAAGAGCAATCGTGAAAACCCCTGGCAGCAGCTGGCTTTAGCCCTGTAGTTGCTGAATCATGAAAAGATAGGANTTTAATCTCTGTATCTTTTTTGTACAAAGATTACTAGAATGCTATAGGCATAGTGTGCCTGTTTTTAAATAAGTCACTTTGATATCCTATGATTTTTTCTTGCAAAAGCTAAAATAATGAGTGCTGAATTAGTTAAGTGGCTTTTCAGTGGGCTGCTAAATTATTCAATGAGTTATTTTGAAGAAAGCAATGTCTACATAGAAGGACACCTCTGTAAAATACTGAAATATAACTTTAGTTATTAAAATCGTTCCAAATTTTTGAATAAAGAGGCAGTAGAAATGCAAATCAAATTCACAGGTGACACAGCTAAATATAAATAGTAGAAAAATCGAATTATAAGGTATTTTATCATGCTATAAATGCTGGCAAAATTGAGCA
>NW_007736357.1:35745-36348 GCF_000696425.1 Galeopterus variegatus | reverse complement strand
TGAAAACCCCTGGCAGCAGCTGGCTTTAGCCCTGTAGTTGCTGAATCATGAAAAGATAGGAGGGATCCTGAGAAAGGACCCTGATGGGCGCGGGCTCTAGGAAATGGCCACTTGCCAACTGATAGCAAAGGGTTTCAATGTTTTAGCAACTACTAATAACTCCTCTGGTGTGTAGCAGCTGACCATTAACCCTATATGAAAGCATATAAAAAACATCCTGTGAACTAGGGAAGTTGGGTCAAGTAAAATCAAGTATTTCTTCTTTCTATAGCAGGAATGGAAAAATTATAAAGAAATTAATTATGTTACAGATGATATATGAAAGAGATAATTTTAAATTCAATGCAAAGGCACATTCTATCTTAAGCAGTATTTTAACACATTTTATGTTCAATGCCACCACTTCACTTAAACCTTCCTGACCTCATTAGAAATAAAGTAGGTTTCCCAACCATCTCCTATTAGTCTCTTTCCTGTCCTTGTGTCTGTTTTCCCCAAACCACATGTCACAACTGTAGTGTTTTTAATTTGTACAGTATATCTGTTTGTTTGTTTAATTGTCAGGGTTTGGGATTCACTTTTTACTTATTCTGAGTGTGTGTG
>NW_007736357.1:32553-33943 GCF_000696425.1 Galeopterus variegatus | reverse complement strand
AATGGTGGCAGCTGGTTCTTAGCACTTCAGTTGAGAAGCAATGAGTACATCAGTTCTATTCATATCAAATTATCCACATTCTTTGGCAATAATCTGAAAGGATAATAACCAATGCCCTTTTTACCTTTCAATTAAAAAAAAATACGTTGCTCTTCAGAATACAGAATGTATTGTGATTTTGTGGTAATAGAGTGTGTGTCTTGAAAACACTATTAGGAGTACCAGAATTAGCAAATAAAAATATAGGACTCCCAGATAANTCTTGAAAACACTATTAGGAGTACCAGAATTAGCAAATAAAAATATAGGACTCCCAGATAAGGTTGAGTATCAATAAACAATGATTTTTTTTTTTATATTCCCCATGCAACATACTTATAGTAAAAATAGTTTGTTTTTGTAGGGTCAAAAAGTATGATACCTTTTCTCACCTATCATAAAGGTCACAGCCACAACTCCTATAATAAAAGGCAGATTAACAAGAGAAAATCATAATAGATTTATTTAATCAAAGCTTTTCAGGACACAAGAGGCTTCAGAAATGAAAACCCAAAGAGTTAGGGAAGACTATTTTCTTTAATGCTTAGGTTCACTGAAAACTGGGCAGCCATGTAGAAATGTGATTAGACAAAAAGGTTATGATCCAATAGTAATAAACTGAGTGGGGAAGACCAGCAAGGCCTGGCTGTTTAGAGTTTTCTTGGTCTCTACGTGTCATTCCTTCCTCCCGGGTACAAGGCAGGACCTCTCCTAAAATGAGGGTCTTATGACCTACCATCAGACAAGGGAGGTCAGAGAATTTCTTATGGCTCTTATGCAGAAAGGTGGGGGAAGGTTAGAGTAATATTTCTAGTTTCTATGGCTTACCCTGGGGAGAAAGGGGAGAAGGAAAAAAAAAAGGCAGAAAATGGTTGGAGAGACCTTGTTTCTGAGGCTCTTTCGCTGTTCTCTGGTTCAGAGTACCCAGCATGCCAAAGCACCATACATTGGGGTATCATTTTCTGAGCCCCAACAGTTTATCTGAAATTAAAACTTTTCTGGGAGTCCTATATTTTATCTGGCAACCCTACCCTAAATTCCCATTTTAATTTTACTACAGAGTATCTTTTGCTAGTTATTCAAACCCTCTGAGTCTTACTTATCTGGAAAATGAGAGTGAAAATATCTGTCTTGATGTAGTTTCTTTTTCAATTTTTGTCATTGTGGTAAAACATACATGACATCAATTTTGCCATCTTACCCATTTTAAGGTGTACAGTTCAGTGGCATTAGGTATGTTCATATTATTGTGCGACCATCACCACCATCCGTCCCCAGAACTCTTTAAATGATAACTATCCATTCCCCGGCTTCCCACCCCTAATCCCTGGCAACTACCATTCTACTTTCC
>NW_007736357.1:30441-31532 GCF_000696425.1 Galeopterus variegatus | reverse complement strand
TTTTTTTTTTATAATGGCCATCCTCATGGGAATGAGGTTTTGATTGTAGTTTTGATTTGAATTTCCCTAATGATTAGTGATGTTGCACATCTTTCTATTTGTTTATTGGCCATTTGTATATCTTCCTTGGATAAATAGATATTCAAGTTCTCTGCCCATGTTTCAGTTTGGTTTTTCTTGTTGAGTTTTGGGATTCCTATACATATCCTGGATATTAATCCCTTATCGGATGTATGATTTGGAAATATTTTCTTCCATTCTGTGGGTATCAGGGTAGTGCAGCCTTACAGAATGAGTTAAGAAGTATTCTCTCCTCTTCCATTTTTTAGAAAATTTTGAGAAAGATTGATTTTGGTTCTTTTGAAAATGTTTGGTAGAATTCACCCATGAAGCAATCAGTTCCAGGGCTTTTCTTTGTCCAGAGATTTTTGATTACTGATTCAATCTCCTCACTAATTATGTTTATTCAGATTTTCTACTTCTTTGTCAGTTAGTCCTGGTGGGTTTTGTGTTTCTAGGAATTTTTCCACTTCATTTAGGTCATCAAATTTGTTGGAATGCAATTGGCCATAGTACTCCCTTGAAATTCTTTTTATTTCTGTAGAATCGGTAGTAATGTCTCACTTTAATTTCTGATTTTAGTAATTTGAGGCTTCTCTCTTTTTCTTAGTTCATCTAGCTAGTGGTTTGTCAATTTTGTTGATCTTTTTGAAAAAACGAATTTTGGATTCATTGATTTTTTTCTATTATTTTCTATTCTCTTTTTAAAATTATTATCTTTACTCTGATCATTATTATTTCCTTCCTTCTAGCTTTGGGTTGAGTTTTTGGTAATTTAACTTTTTTCTACCCTTCTACTTTATCAATTTTTGCTTCATATAATTTGATAGTCTCTTATTAGGTGTGTGTTTATAATTGTTATAGCCCCTTGTTTATTGGCCATTTGTATATCTTCCTTGGAGAAACAGAGATTCAAGTTCTTTGCTAATTTTTTTAAAAATTGAAACTTTTTTTAATATATAATGTCTTTGTTTGTCTCTTGTAATCTTTTTGGATTTAAAGTCTATTTTGTCTGATGTTAGTATAGCCAC
>NW_007736357.1:16928-29184 GCF_000696425.1 Galeopterus variegatus | reverse complement strand
GCTAAGGGGTGGAGGATAGATAGCTTCTACTCTGCTAAGAGCTGCAATTGACCAAAAGTAACTGCAATTTTCTTCCAAGCCCTCTCCTGGAAGATGCAAGATATTAATAGACTCCAGAGTACCCAAATAATTATATCAGACAGATTCTGCCAGTGCAATTGTTATCTAGGTGACGAGACAGATTCCTGATCCTTTCTACTCCACTGTCTTCTCAGAATTGTATGGTTTTTGAGGAAATATTACTGTTTCTTGGCATGGATGTCAGATCAGAAGTAAACCTAAACATAACTTTCAATATAAAGGCATACTATTAGTCAAGATAAAGTTAAGTACATATTATGCTAGCAATACCCAAATCTCAATGTCCTAATATAAAAAGTGTTGATTTTTAATACATGCAGTATCAGTTGGGATTCTGTGCAGTGTCTTAGTAATCCAGACTGCCTGGGTCTTGTAGTCTTACCGTTTCAGCCTGGGGCATCCTCCAAAATAGTCAGGCACAAGTGAGAAAGACATAAAAAGTGTGCCATTAAATGCTTCAGCCTGGAAGTGATACAATTCACTTTTGCACACATCCCATAGACAAAACTCATCACACAGTTACAAGGGGCCTAGCTACAAGGGGCAGCAACATATAATCCCCATATTCTTGAAAGGAGAAAAGAACCAGATATGGGTAAGCACTAAAAGTTTCTACCACAATATTGATCATGATTCTTAGAAGCAATAATAGAATCTGCAAGTTAGGTTAGTGCTTAGTGGTCCAAACTGCTTCCTAGTAGGGAAATCTCTTCCAGGAGGTTACCAGTGCTTCATCTTGCCTTGGTCTGAATGTTTCTGGTGTCATGAGACTCATGGCCTCATCATTAAAGGTTTTCTTCTTTGTCGAACTTGTTGAACCAAAATCTGCTTCCTTATAATTCCTGAGATTTGCTCCACCCTGTGACTGTCACTGCCAGTGCTTGCATTTTATTAAACAACAACAANTTTTTCACACCATAATTTCCATTATCCTACCTTCAAGTTCACTGATTCTTCTGCCAGCTCAAATTTTCCTTTGAATCTCTCTAGAAAATTTTTTATTTCAGTTGTACTTTTCAGTTCCAGAATTTCTTTTTAGTTTCTTTTTAGATTTTCTCTTTATTGATATTTTCATTTGTTCATACATCATTTTCTCAACTTTCTCCATGTCTTCCTTCAGTTCCTTGAGCATCTTTAAGCCAGTTGTTTTAAAGTCTTTGACTATTAAATCTACTACCTTTTCAAGGGATAATTTCTATTGGTTTATTTTTTCCTTTGAATGAAACATAGTTTCCTGTTTCTTTGTATGTCTTGTGAAATTTTTTGGTTGAAAACTGGACATTTGAATCTAATAATGTAATTCTAGAAATCTGCCTTCCAAAATGGGAAAAAGAGGGGAAAAAGGGGGGGGGGATGCTTGTTAATTAAATTCCCTGGAAGTCACTTCAGTCAGAGGGAGAAGGGCTTGCAAAAATGAGACAAAGTGCAATATCAACAGCCTAATATTTGGAGAATAGGGTCTTCTTTCTCCTCCCTGACTCTCATAAGCTGTGGGCAAGCTGATTTAGGAACACATGCACAGCTGCCTGCCACAGGTTCTTAACCTATTAGCCAGATAAAAGTGTTTCGTGTACCACTTTATGTTTTAAAAAATAACAAACTATGAAGTTTGCAGTGCCTAATGTTTCAAGGACTTGATTATTTTTTCTATTCAGATATTAAAATAATGATAAGAGTACCTAATACATACCTCTGTAAACAGAGAAAGTAAATTATTTTGTAACTGGATGACTAAACTTTGTCTATTTATATGAAAAGTTTTGTTTGCTTCCCATTTGATCTTTTTTACTGACTGGTATCTGGGCTTAATTTTCTCTCTCATCAGGTTCCTCTCTTGTTTTCTTAAAACTCTCATGCATGTTGGAGGGAAATCATTGAATACTTCAGAAAGAATTTAGAGCTCTATTTTTTACTGATCTCCTTAAGATTCTGCATAAGAAAACCTACTAGCAGAGCTCATTTCAAAATATAGGAAAAGATTTAATAATGACCACTGACTAAAATGAAACTCAAATAGCGCCTGGAATATTATAACAGAATTAGACAAGGAGCTTGACAATTAAAAAGTATAGTCTATTTTGTCTATAATTTTTAAATTGTATAAATGTTAACACATCTCATAAATTAAAATGTTTTATCAAAAAAATTTTCAATTCCTTGGACATCAGTTTGACTTATTTTTATAATTCTCTCTCCACTCCTCCATTCTTATAACCTCCGTTTAGTTATCCCATTTATTTCAAACTGCATGGTAACCTAGCCACAGCCAGCAGTAATTTTGTGGCAATAGTGCTTGAGAAGAGATGAAGAAAACACACGCAATCCCAACTTGCTTATTTACTGGTATACTAACTTGAGCAAATCCTATTAGTGTTTTGAACCTCCATGAAGAAGGATATCTACCTCTTAGAGTTGGAGTGAGGATTAAATGTAAGACGTGTTGCAAATTTGCCCCCAATATTGAAAATACTCTTTGAATACGGGTTCTCTTCCCTTTCTGATGTCCACAGAGATAGAAGGGCTCATAATAAATGGTTAAGCCAGGCATGCCTTTACCATCAGCAGTCTAGACAGAGAGTTAGAATTATGAAACAAGAACCAACCAAATAGAGATATACAAATTGAAAAATAGAAATTCACAAGTCCTTGAAAGATATTAATAGAAAATAAGCAGGGATAATAAGTCATTCCCTAATAAAAACAAAAGGTCTTTTCCCTACATTGTCTATATCAGTGCATTTTTACAATCATACTTAAGAATTTTTACAAATTTTTACAAAGGTAAGAAATCACGGTTGACGTTAACAAAGCCGTTGTGTAGATGTCAAGAATTTCTACATGCTGAGTAATAGATGTGAATAAACAGGCGTGTAACACTGATAATGAGGAGCATGCCAGGCTACTGCAAACTGCCTCGCTCTCCCAATGGGATCCATGAGAAAACCAACACATTTCCTTGTGCCCCTTTTCTCTATGGATGTGTGTTTCTGCATGAGCCCTACTACTTCCTGCCCCCTCCCGCACACTGAACACGCCAGGAGAACAACCAAGTGCAGACCTTCTTTTATATTACCAGTAGCATCTGTCACCGTTAGCTGTGACTGTAATGTGAAACGTCTGCTGGTATAGCACCCCCAAGTAAAAGCCTTAACTGATGAAACTCGCTCAGTTGAAAGCAGAATTTATTTTGATCATCTGCTCAATTTAAATATAAGTGATATTTCTCTACCATCCAGACTCTAAAGGGTAACAGCGATTGGAAGTGCCTCCTGTAGTCTATCAACACGTGTCTGAGCACAACCACTGTGCATGGGTCCTCGTCCTCCTGGTTTGTCCCTGTTGGGGCTCAGAAAACAATATCCCAAAATGAAGGCCTTAGAAACAGCCTCAGAAGCAAAGTCTCTCTCTGACCTTTTTCTGCCCTCCTGTCTCTCACCCTTCGTTCTCCCCCAAGACAAGTCTCAGAAACTAGAATTCTTCTTCCTCAAAGTGAGTCATAGAAACTAGGACCCCTTTTCACTGAAGCTAGCAATAAAGCCTAAAAATAGTATTCTAACCTTCCCTGCACCTTTCCGTGTAACAGTTGGCCATGAAGAAATCAAGGCCATTACACCAAAGGGGTTGTACCCCTTAACTGGAAGGAAAAAATGCTGCACGGAGAAGCCAAGAAGGGCCTGAACAGACAGGTCTTGCTGGGCCTCCCCCTCATCTATTAAGATCGGCTCATGACCTTTTTGTTCAATTACATTTCTACACGGCTTATCCCTGCTTCACAGAACCGAAGCATAAAACCAGATGGCTTCCCCTCAGGTCGTCATTCTGAAGGCTCCCATGTGACATAAGACTGTGATTAAATAAACTTGCTATGCTTTTCTCCTATTAACCTGTCTTTTATTATGGGGTGTCGTCCGTGACCCTTACAATGCATGACGAGTGGTGTCACCCTTTTCCTCCCCTGTGTCCTCCACGGTCACCTCACATCAACCCTCCACACCCTCTCCCTGATGCTCTCTATCCCTCCCCCAGCACTTCAGTGCCACCAACTTCAGTCCTTCCCCTTGGAGTGTAACTTCTAAAATCCAGTCTCCAGGGCAGATTGGCAGATGGAGAAGGGAGGAAACTGAGAGTAAATTCTGGTTCTGTTGAAGAAGTAGAAGGGGCCGGGAGTCTCCACCATTGTCTGAGTTCTGGAAGACTGTCTAAAAAGTAAAGAGAATCCTGAGTGTGAATATTAACCAAATGTTAGTTGTCTCTTCAAACTTCTTATGGCTTAAAAAAAAAAAGTTCTGTCTTCTTACCTAAATTTGAGTTATATTACAGATTTCAGGGTAAGAAATATATGGGGGGGGGTGCCTGTGTGGAGAGAAAGGCAGAAAAGGGAGAGGGGATAACCCTTCTAAACATGTTAGAACTCCTCTTAAGAAACAATAGCAGTAACCGTACATGCACAGAGTCCCTCGCTGTGGGTAGTGCTTTTCACGTATCTCTCTGGATCCCCTAATTTTAACTTCTTAAATGTCTCACTTTCCCTCTCTGTGAACTAGAAAATTATGACAAGCTGATTCAATGAAAAGAATTTATTTGAAATGTAGCCAAACTCATTTGATCTTCCTCAATTCATTATTGCATATGATTTTCATCCCATTTTATTAGTAAATTTGACACTGATTATGATAAATCTATCCACAGCCTCACTTCTCCATCTGCATATTTTAAGGTTCAATTTTCATTTTTTAAGGTAAGAACTTTTCAAAAAAATTCAACCTCTTGTAGGATTTCAAAGACCTTATTTCAAAATGTTTCGATGTGATCATTCTTACACATGGCATTTATATACTTCTACATCGGATATAACATGATTTAAATATAATTTAAATTTTAAAAAAGATTTAGGTTATTGAGGCTTTAGGTTAGTTCTCTTGATACATAAAGCTAGTTTTATATCCCAAGTGATACGGCCAGGGAGCTCTTTGGAGGGCTGCTTCTTGGTGGACAGGCCGACCCCGTCCTTCCCCCTTAGAACTGCCTCATCTCCTGCTCTCGTGTGTACTGTTTCTGTTTCATCAGTAAGTTCTACTGAGCTACTCCCTCTCTATTTGAATGTTTCTCTCACATCACCCAAAATTAAAAGTTTCTCTGGTCTCAGAATGATCTGATGTCCTTTAGCAGTGAGGGCCCTTTCTACAAATGCCCAGTAAACAAACAAAATTACCAACTGTCCTCTAAATGGGCAATGAGAAGAATGAATTAAATCCCAAACTCCAGAAGCCTCCTTTGGTTAGCAGTATTTAATATCCGGTAATGCCCATTTTATTGCGTTTTAGAGAAGACACTTGTCTTCTTTGACAGAGAAATCCCAATAGGACAGCCACAACCCTTTGTAAATCTTTTAATGTTTGTTGCTGTTTTATTTGTGAATATGGAGTGTCAGTGTTCCTAAACAGGAAGTGTGATTTTTGCCAATAGTAAGTACCATTGTTCTCTGGGCCTCCTGTTTACCGGAGAGTTACTAAGGAATAATAATTGATTTATCACAGTTGAAAATGTCCCTGATTTCTCTAACCCATGTAATTCCTCCAAATTTTATAGACTAGAACAAACCTTGAATTTTGTTTTTTGTTGTTGTTGTTGTTAGTCTCTGTTTACCCTATGGGCCACTGAGGTCCTTACGTCCTGTGCTTCTTCCTCAGAGTACACCACTCATGTATGTACCACCTCCGCCTTAATAATATTGCAAACACATGATATCCATTCTAACTGTGCATCCAGGTAACAGCAATACAAGCACAGAATATTATATTGGCACCATAGCAGCACTATAGTCTCCAACCATCAATACTACATTTTCTTTATAATCTAGCCTGAAAAAGAACACTGATCATGCATCAATCCATAATGAACTTACTCTTAACTAAATTTACATTTTCTTTGTAGTTGGTATTAGAAATTCTAATAAACACATTTTGGAGATCATAATTCTTCCTGCCCAGCTACATGTAAGCTTCTTGAGGAAGGGAGACAGTTGCCACTCTTCTTTCATGGCTGGGAATTTTACCCATTAGACATATCCATTCATTTAAGAATTCTGTCAGATCACTTCTATTGAGTGACATGAGCATAATCAGGAAAAGGGATCAGGCAAGACAATAGAATAGCTAGTGAGATCTGGATCTTAAAGATATGATTGATCCTCCATCTGCAACATTAGTCAATACATATTTATAATTATGACACTGTTTAGTTTGGAGCCTTTAAAACAGCTAGTAGTGGATGATCAATTGAAAGAGAGTACCAGCTCATCACCAAACTTGTTTTCTCTTTTTCCTTGGCATCTAGCTAGATTACACTTCCTACCCTCCCTTGTCGTAGGCTGGGGCCAAATGATTAACTCTAACCAGTGGAATTTTCTAGGAAGTGATTTAGGCCACTTCCAGGTCTGGCCTATAAAAAGTCTCCCATATAATAATACATCATACTCCTTCCTTCTTACTATCTTGATGTAAATATGCATGGTGATCTTTGAAGACAAGTGTTGAAGATGGAAGATTCAAAAAATGGGAGAAATCTGAGTCTTTTCACTTAAAGAACCACTGATTAGGAACACCCATTTTAAACTTCACATGAGGAGAAAATTAACAATTATGATAAACCACGACTAAGATTTGTCTATAACTGAAACTGGAATTAAAAAACTTATACTCAGTCACCCTTCCATTTTGCACAACACGTCATGTTGAAAGAGGGGGAAGAAATTCACCAACTAACCTCCAACCTGATCTCATCTGTGATGCAGACAAAGTACAGAAGTTATAAGGCTCCTTTGTGTCTTTGAGTAAGGCAGTATCTCAAAACACTGAGGCTTCTCTATGTGCATTTTACATGCACATAAATTAGATACAGAGACTAAGTTCTAGACTCAAATTAAGACAAAAATTATATGCGTATATTTATATGAGGGGTTTTCATAAAATTCATGGAAAGTCTTGGTAAGGGAAGGGAAAGGAGCAGATGAAATTGGTCTAGTTCACAGTTTTTAGTAGGGCTCACCCTGACTCACAGAAAACTGCCTTCTCCGACTCCTTTTGCTTCTGGTCCCTACAGTTTAAGTCTTTGCTTTAATTTCCCCTCTCTCTTCATGGCTTCTTATGATTGAGTAGTATTTCTTTGCACATGAGGCTGATTATTCCAGAATTAATGTCTGATATTCCCCAAATTAGCATCCAGATATACTGCTTAGTATTTGTGAAGCTCACATTTTCCTTGCAAGAAAATAGCTTTTCTATAATGACATCACAGTAAAGCATTCTCCTTCCTAGACAATAATAGGAAGAATACACCTTGTAAAATGACAGAGGAAAATATAATTTGGGAGAGTCAAAGCCTCAATGGCTTTCCAGTGTAGGCAATAATTAATACACACATCCTGTGGCAAGCTACGCAAAGTTCCCCTTAAAGGAAATGGAAGGGAGAGAAAACACACTGAATGTAGTCAGGTGACTTCTGCAGCTGTATGAGGGTCTTCAAAACGGTCACAGAAAGATTCCTATTATCCGTTTTGTTTTGTTTTGTTTTTTGGGTGGCTGAGTGGAATGGAGATCTGAACCCTTGACCATGGTGCTATAACACCACACTCTAACCAGCTGAGCTAATTGGCCGGCCCTCATTTTATCTTTTTATTTTATTTTTCCACAAACTTTTTGAAGTCCCTTTGGCATATATACACATATATATGTGTGTATATGTAACTAGTATATATTATTTAATTTAATTTAATTACATATTATATACAGTTTAAAGCATTTACACAAATTTAATAATATAATTAAATATATTATGTACTATATTACATCTTACATAACTATTATATATTACATAATGTAGATTTATACATATAAGTATTATAAATAGTAATATATATTAAGTATTCATTCTGTATACCTTGACACTTCTTTTTTATTGCAGGATGCTATGACTTCTTAAACATTTCTTTAGCTAGTAAAAATCTATCACTGTCCCTATACCTCACGTTACACATATTAAGATTTAAGTTAAAGTAGAAATAGTGTCAATATTATTGATACAGATACTCAGGCTTGATATTTTGTTCTTTTCTTGATAATTTCAAAATATGGTTTTAATATTTAAAAGAGAGCCAATTTTCTCCTTTCAGACATATATATTATGTATTATATATATGTAAATATATGTATACTTAACTATTTTATAAGAATTTGAGGTATAATGGATATACCACTCGTCTTTTCCAAAGCATCAGCCCTTGGTCCGCCCCCTTCCATTCAGCACATGCTAAATAAGAGGATGATGACAGTGATGACCATAGAGATATGCTGAGAAATGTTGAAATGACCGAAACTTTATCTTTTGCCAATATTACAGTGCAGATTTAATCTTTGAAAATAGGCACAATAATTTTAACTGCACAACAAATGCACTACTCAGTATCTTTGATTCTTGTGACTGATGCCTCACACATATGTATTTAGAAATTTATCTGTAGGGAAATCTTATAAGGTCCTTTGGTAAAATAAGCAGAATGTAAATGATCAGTAAAAGAAATACTTTAAATGCTTTAATCATAATTCAGCAATAGAGAATTTCACTCAACAAAAGTTAAATTATTGTTAACTGGTCCTGCACTGGTATTTGCAAGTTTGTGTTGAGTTCTAAAAGCTCTAATAAGAAACTAATGGCACAGCTTATCAGAGACCATATTATCTTAGACCTCAACAAGTGATCTGCCCTAAAATAGAAACACTATGTTTTACTGAATCTCTGCTCAGTAACACAAAAACACAAGACTTACATTTTTCCCCTTAGCTTTCACTGAATTTAAGCTTCTCCATGAGGTAAAAACACATGACTTTGAGTTGGCTTAATACTTGTGGAATTCCAGCCATTAATCTAAGCTTAGTACAAGTAAGAACATAATTTAATAACATGTAATCCAATTGGACAATTAATATAGTCAGTATTACCTGCCATAAATGATCACTGAAGATATTAATATTCATTAACAATTTTCCTGAAAAATATACAGCTGTTCCTGAAACGCTTTCTCCTCAATTAAACCTAAACTGTTCTCTATCATTTAAATGTTTGTTGAATTATTTTATGAATGATGATCATAAGACTTTAAAGAAAAATGGCAGAGGAGGTCAATCCTTTTTCCTGAGGTATGATTTTAGCATCAGCTATGAATAAATGGCTCGCATACCAACGGTGGTTCCTAGTTAGTGTTATTGTGCTGCCAATGTGTGTATTTCTGAACAACTCGATTCTTAATTAATTCTATGCCAATCACTCTTCCTGGTGCTGACTTCCTATTGTCTTCAAAGCTATTTCTTTGGCTTAAAAGTGCATTTATATTAAAAAATAATTTATGCAATTCAGTAGTATCGTTTATCTAAGGGTCTTTGAACATTTGCTATTATTAATTGGTAATAATAAGTAATCATTTTTTTAAAAAATGAATATATCGTTTGGTTCATGCTATAGACAGATGCATGGACACAAATGTTTAGACTGAGCCCATTGTCCTATCATAAGGCAGAATCACTGTAAATATTAATTTCCACCAAATAAATCTCAGAAATAATTTCTTCAGTGGGCCATTGACTATTACACATGTATTTTTAACATTCTCTTCTGACCTATTCTGTGAATATTGTGCTGGATGATAGCAATTTAACCACTCCACAATGTTCCATCAAAGAGGGAGGACATCAGGACATTTTTATTTTTATGCTTTGCACCAGCCTCCTGTATCAGAAAACTCTTGAAAGCTGATAATGTCAGTATGTGTGGTAGGAAACTCTACTAGTGGTCTATTTCCAGGTTTTTACAATTAACAGAGTTCCATTTCAGCTTTTCCTTTTTCTTCAATATTTAAAATTCTTATTTTACAGGACTACTCATAACACTGGTTGGATGTTTTTACTTTTGATTGGTAATAACGAAAGCATTATATAAAATGCATTCCAGTGTAATAAGATAGTTAAGCATAAGGTATTAGTTTCAATATTTTTCATCTACTTTAAGATTACTACTTTTGTTTCATTTGTTTAAACTAGCATTGATCAATTATCTGAAATCTGCTGGATTTTTTTTTATCTAAGCTTATTGCCCCAACAATATATATTTATTACATCTATTCTATAGATGAAGAACTGAGATTCAGAGAAACTCAGGCACTTGCTCACTGAGGAAAAGCTGGCAGAGTTTATGACTTAAACACAGCACCCTTTTCATTCCTCAGCCTTGTTATCTTAGAATGTGGTATGTGTGACTCAGAGCAGTACTTGTAAAGGACAAAAATTTTGGAACCAAAGTAAGTTGACTTCAAAGGCTGATTTTACCATCTACAAATTATGCATGCATGAGCTTAAAAAGTTTTTTTAACCTCCATAAGCCTCTGTTTCATCATCTGCAAAACAAGGATAAAAGTAAAATTTTAGTAATATTTTAAAATAATGAGGAATAATGTATTATTCTTCTAGAGCTGCTAATACCATACAAAGTACCATAAACTGGGTGGTTTAAACAACAGACACTTATTTCTCACATTTGTGAAGACTGCAAGTCTGAGATCATGATTCCATTTCAGTTCCTGGGGAGGACCCACTTCCTGACTTGCAGACAGCTGCCTTCTCACTGTGTTCTCACATGGTGGGGAGCAAGTGATCTCTCTTACTTCCTCTTCTTGTAAATCAACAAATCCTATCATGAGGACCCCAACCTCATGATCTCATCTAACCCTAATTACCTCCCCCAAACCTCATCTCCAAATACCATCACATTGGTGGTTAGGGCTTCAATATATAAATTTTGGGGGGACACAATTTAGTTCATAGCTCCTGCTTTTTTTTTTTTTTCATGTAGGACCCAGACTAATATCTCTCAACTCACTGATCTTTGCTGGACACCACACTACTAAGCGCAATAACTTGCTCTTCTTCTTTCCTGACTTACCATAACTATAATTTAAAAATATGTATTTATTTGACGTAGGAGGGCAATACTTGTCTTATACCCTCTCAAGGTCCAGAAATAGTGCTTTTCTCATCAGTAATTTTCTAAAACTCCAATTTCACGACTCTATAATAGTTTCCCTAAATTAATCCTGTGTTAACTTGGGAATATCCAAAAGGAAATGTCTTCTTAGAACAGATATCTGAGAAAGATGCTACTTGCCTGGTGCTACACATTGTAAGGCCTGCTGAGATAAGAGAGAGCATCCGTATATCCCAGACGTAACTATGACACCAACACAAGGTGAGGGATCTTCTACTTCATAAAAAAAAATACATTTGTTGACAATGACTGAATTAAAACTCTGAAACAGAGAATATGTGAATTTTGGCAAAAGAATAAGTGTAGTTGTAAGTCTATACAACAAACTATGTGTATCATAGATCTAACACCTAATGTTTTTTTTACTTGCACATCTAATACTAACATTTAATTCCTCATCATTAAAATACTGATAAAAATTCTCTAGCAACAAAATGAAGAGGACAGTTTCTCCCATGACCCAGATTCAACTTTTATACATGTGCACATTTTGAATGTTTTCTCTATTCTTGCCTCAGGCCACATGGAACTGAAACTGCAGCTTTGTCTCACAAGCTTCAGAACTGTCCATAATGGGCGATCCTTACTCTGTGCAATACTCTGTACATAGGACACGTGTGAAACTCCTCAGAGCATAAACTTTGGGAGGCTTTGCTTTCACCTGGTGTGCTCTGTTCTCACAGTGGCTGCGTCCTGGACGTGTTCACTCTAGGAATAGCTTCGTCTGTGTGATTGACCACAGCTTTTCTCTAACTTGAGTACTCCAGGACTTGGATTTTGTTTTTGTTGCCATTGTTGTTTTTCTGCAACTTGAAATTTTGCTCATGATCTAGGAAGAAGAGTTGTTTCCCCACTTTTAAGTATTGCTCCCTTGTCAGAGTCACTTTTGAAGAGAAGTCCCCAAGCAAAGTATTACAACCCTTAAACATTTTTCCAGCATCTTGAACATGGCTGCTTAATTACTTTGTAATTTACATAATATAATAATCAACATCTGTACTTGCATAGCTTTAGTCTTGTGTTATTTGGAAAGACATTCTAATCCTATCAATGGCAAGGAAACCATTTTACAATTTCTATGGCA
>NW_007736357.1:14717-15467 GCF_000696425.1 Galeopterus variegatus | reverse complement strand
AGGTTGCTATTAGACTTATTAACCTGGATGTGCCAGCTCATAGATGAATTTCAGTGAATGGAAAAGATCATCCAGCATAATGGTTTCCAAAAGAGAATTCCCACCCCTCACCCTCCAGGGAGAACACAAACAATTAGGATCCAGAAAGAAAGTATCGGAACATCATTTTATATGTATTCATTTATTCTTGTAATTATTCAATACTCTATGGTTTGATGCTGATGCAATCTTTTGGTTTATATTAGTCATTTTTGTATCAGACTGCATTTTGAAGTATCCTGAAATAGGAGAGAATTATACAACAAAGAAGTATCATGGGCATTCAGTATTTTATTTTCTTTCAACATAATGTGACACAGTATAGCTTACTTATATCTTTACAGATAAATATACATGAGTAGATTATGCAGTCTTTAAAATAGACCTTTAAAATAAATGTTTTATTTTGAAATAATTTCAGATTTACAGAAAAGTTGCAAAGATAACACATTCTATATGTTCTTCACCCAATTTCCCCTAATGTTAACATACATTGCTTTGGTACATTTGTCAAAACTAAGAAACCAACATTGGTACAAAGCTATTCAAGAGACACAAATGATAATCTAATTAGGTTGCAAGAAGTCAGACGAAAAAAATCAAAACCACCAAAAAGACTATCTCAGTGTAATTTTATACCCCTCATGTTTCACAACTCACTTCACCCTGACTCAGTAGAAAGCCTTGAGATATTGGTTAATGAGTGTTTAA
>NW_007736357.1:5223-14221 GCF_000696425.1 Galeopterus variegatus | reverse complement strand
TCAAGAGACACAAATGATAATCTAATTAGGTTGCAAGAAGTCAGACGAAAAAAATCAAAACCACCAAAAAGACTATCTCAGTGTAATTTTATACCCCTCATGTTTCACAACTCACTTCACCCTGACTCAGTAGAAAGCCTTGAGATATTGGTTAATGAGTGTTTAATGCCACAGCAATTAGCAAGTCAATTTTAAATTGAGTATCCAAATCTCTATGACAAATGCCCACAATGTTTCAGCAATATTTAAATCTATGTATGTAACATTCAATCTAGAACTTTATCAAATTTTAAAAATCAATATGTAAAATAGTTTTTAGAACAGTACATGACATAGATTTATAAAAATAAATTAATAAACACTGCTGTTGGTTAAAAAAACACTAATCCTCAGTATAATGGTTTACTTTGGGAGATCCTTTACAGTTGAATAAACTTTGGAACCTGATTACAATCCCATTAAGAAGATTTCAATGGGGTTGAGCCCATGGCGCACTCGGGAGGGTGCTGCACTGGGAGCGCGACAGTGCTCCCACCACATGTTCGGATCCTATATAGGGATGACCGGTGCGCTACAGCGCTCACTGGCTGAGCACAGTGCGGCCGGTCTTAAAAAAAAGGACAAAAAATAAATAAATAAATAAAAAGAAGATTTCAATGACCAAAATAAGTAAAAGTGAATTTACTTACACTAAAAACCTTTAAGTTATCTTGTATTTTTCATATTTATGTAGCAGCTTCCTGATAAAATCTTGAAGAAACATCTGTTTTCAAAGTTAAGCTATTTGTTCTGAGTCCTCAATAGTAACAGCAAATCTAACCAATTTTTAGACTTTTCTAATATTCATGTCAGTATAACAGGATTGTGCAATGTTTAAAAATTTTTTGAAGATAAAAAATTCATTCTGAAAAAATGTTATGTGATTACATATGTACATATACATTGTATATCATATAAATGTATATGCTATATATAGTACATTATATATTATATATATGTTATATATTGTAGTTTATATATGTATAAAATACATGAGTATACTGCATATGAATGTATACACTTTTTAAGCAGAACTACATAGATAATGCATAAACAAGACTAAAATGTTATTTTTACATATAAACCAGAGAAAATACAGTGAGCTATATTTGAAAACAAAGAAGTAATGTTTGAGGAAGCATATTTACAGCATCCAACTAGGAGATACACAAAAGAAAAATATTTGAATAATGACTCATGTTTATAGAAAATTTGCTTTTCATGAAATTCTGTTCAAGAGCAATAGAATTACATAATACATTATAAGTATAATTAGATAATTACAATGAATTTTTAAAAGACTGGGGCTGGCCAGTTTGTTGCACTTCTTGCTGTGTAACAGAGATGCAAAAAAGGATTACTCAAAGCAACATGAGGCAATGAGAAGCCTGAAGGGACTGCACCTCAGCAACTCCTCTGTTAGAAGGAGAAAACTGGGTACAGCCCTGATTCAACGTGAACTTCTGTTTTTTATTATAAAGACAAGGAAGTTTCACGAGAAAAATCAGTTGATTCAATCATTTCAAAAGGACACAAAGACATGCGCAATGTGACAAAGTTACCTATGGCTAAGTATAGCTTAAACAATGGAAACTAGTAACATCATTAAAATTAACAACATGACATTCCAAAGTACAATTTGTGAAATGCTAAGTTGATCAAACTGTGATCATTACCTAAAATATGACCTCTCCTTAAATGATTTAAGCAAAGTTACATTCTTATGATTAAATCTAAGTATAATTGTCTCTTAAGTTTCCACCAACAAACACCTTGCCCTTAGCAAACATTTTTTCACATTTTTCCCTGCAGAAATTCTTTAAAATCTCTTAACAGGATCAGTATGTCAACCACCTGTTAGCTCTAATATCATTAAAGTGTACAATCCCATACTAAAGAGTGATTAAAGTTGATTAGATGGGCTGTTGCCCCACTAGCTGTGTGGGCTTTTTGCCCACTGACCGAGGACTTTTGTCCCATACATGCATTACCTAAAAACCCTATACTAAAAATCAACTGAGAATCAACATATACTTGAGTAGAATTGATTAGATAGCCTTTTGCCTGCTGGCTGTGGACTTTTGTCCCTTAATAGAGGACTTTTGTCCCATACATGCAATACCTAAAAACCCTATTCTAAAAATCAAATGAGAATCAAGATTTCTAACCCTCTACACCAGTTAACTCAGATGGTTAGAGCATGGAGCTGATAACACCAAAGTCCAGGGTTGGATCCCTGTACCAGCCAGCTGCTAAAAATACTAAATAAACAAACAAAAACAAATATTTTTTTTAAAGAAAAAGATTGACAAAAAAGTACCTGAATCTTTTCCCATTGCCTATACAATGTAGTCTTAGTAAAACACATGCTTGTAAAACTTTCAGGAAAATTAAAAATTTCAATTTTCTTTTTCCAAAATCTAGTGATTCATACTTTTAAGCAGCCTAGTGTGGCCAAGTAATAAGAAAGACATGATTAGCTTAGTCCAGGTTATTCATCATTGGCTGTAACCAGATCTCTGAAGTCTGGTTGTGATGGAAATTGTGTGTTTATCTCTGGGTATGTACAAAGTACAAAGTTTTGTACTCCAGGGTACCCTCCATCAGGGTATCTCAGTTGCAACTTTATAAGTAAAACAGTTTGTTTTCTTAATTGTATGCTGGCTCTGTGACAAGCCATAGTATGGTAGCAATTTTTGGTATCTTTTAAGCCATCCCACTTGCATGTGGGGTAACTTGCATCATTTTTTTTAACTGTACAAATTACTGAAAAAGCAACCATGAATTCTTAATATGAATTTTGAGCCTGGTGACTTGAGATCACAATTTAATGTTACAGAAAAACCTGCTAAAGTTATAGGTATATTTCTAATTTATAACCTACTGGTAATAGAGTCATACTGTAATGTAATAATGCAAAAGTTCTAAATTTGCTTGTATAAAGTAATAACTAACAGAATTTTTAAAAGAATTAATGACTTTTTCAAAATGGTGAGGAATTTAGTTTCTATTTCTCCACTACTGATAGAGCAAGCAGGTGAAATTAGTAAAAATTTAGAAGATTATAGAAATGTATTTTACAAGTTTGATCCAATACACGTTCAATTCAACAATTAGAGAATACATATTTTCTCTAGCACCCAGGGATAATTTTTAAAAATATATCATGAACTAAGCCATGAAGCAGATGTAACAAATTTCAAAGAATCAGTATTATAACTCTGTACCCCACAAATATGTATGACCAGTTATGTTTCAATAATAATAACAAAAAATCAATACAATTAAATGTATTTGTCTTAAAAGGATAAGTAAAATATGAAAATATACTTATCAAAACTTGTGAAATGGATAAATCAAAAGTAAAATCTAGGAGGAAATGGGTAGCTGGGTAGCTGTATTACTCAGGGTTCTCTAGAGGAACAGAACTAATAAGATGTGTGTGTGTGTGTGTGTGTGTGTGTGTGTGTGTGTGTGTACGGAGAGAGAAAGAGAAAGACAGAAGACAGAGGACAGAGAGAAGGAAATCTAGTATAAAGATTTGTCTTACACAATTGCGGATTGTGGTGAGTCCAAAATCTGCAGTGTGGGACCTCAGGCTAGAGACCCAGGAAAGCTGACATTGCAGATAAAGTCTGAAGGTGGTCTGCTGGAGAATTCCCTCTCACTTAGGAGACCAGGCTTTTTGTTCTGTTCAGGGTTTCAACTGATTGAATGAGACCCATGCAAATTATACAGGGCAGTCTGCTTACTCAGAGTTCACCAATTTAAATGTTAATCTCATCCAAAAACACCCTCCAAGTTCACACATAAAATTAACCATCACTACAGACTTAAATATTTACATAGGGAAAAAGGAACACTGAAGACTAATGAACTAAGCATCCAATTTATGTAACAAGAAAAACAACAGAATAAAAACAAAGTAAAGGAAGGAACTGTAAGCATAAAAATTAATAAAGTAGATAAATATACACTTGAGATCAACAGAACCTGAAGTTGCTTCTATGAAAACACTGAATCAAACCTCAGGCTGGACTGGCAAAAAGAAGTGCAAAGGCACAAATAAATACAGTTAAGAATAAAGGAAAGGGCCTTTATTTGCCTCCTTTATTGGCATTCTTTGTCTCTTTTTTATAGTTTTTGGTTTGGTCTATTTTATTCAGTATAAGAATATCTACTCCTGCTCGTTTTTGCTTTCCATTTGCATGGTATGTCATTTTCAATTCCTTCACTATTAGTTTGTGTGAGTCTTAACAGGTGAGATGAATTTCTTGTAGACAGCATATAGTTGGGTCAAGTTTTTTTGGGTTTTTTTTGTTTGTTTTGGAAGGGGGGCTTATTTTCCAGCAACGCAATATAACAATCATAAATATGTATACACCCAACATTGGAGCACCCAGATATGTAAAGCATACTCTTTTAGACCTGAAGACAGAGATAGACTCACAATACAATAATATTTGAGGACCTCACACTCCTCTCTCAACATTGAACAGATCATCTAGGCAACTAATCAACAGATAAGCACAGGATTTAAACTACACTTTAGACCATTTGGACATAGCAGATACCTACAGAACAACTCATCCAACCACTACAGAATTTATATTCTTGTCATTGCACATGGAACATTCTCCTGGATAGACAACATGTTATATCACAAATCAAGTCTCAACAAATTTTTCAAATTGAAATAATTTCAAGTATCTTTTCAGACCATAACAGATTAAAACTAGAAATTAATAACAAGAAAAACTTTGTGTTGGGGCCAGCCCGGTGGCGCACTGAATAAGTGCGCCGCTTGGGAAGCGCGGCGGCGCTCCCGCCCGGGGGTTCGGATCCCACATACAGACCGGTTCCCGCTCACTGGCTGAGTGAGGCGCGGGAGCAACGCCGAGGGTTGCGATCCGTTGCCGGACACGGAAAAAAGACAAAAGACAAAAAAAAAAAAAACTTTGTGAACTATACAAATACATGGAAATTAAACAACATGTTGTTGAATGACCTGTGATTCCAAGATCAAATTAAACAGAAAATAAAAAAAAAAATTCTTGAAACTAGTGACAACAAAGTCACATCATACCAAAAGCTATGGGATACTGCAAAAGCAGTACTAAGAGAGAATTTTACTGCAATAAATTTTTAAATCAAAATAATAAAAAGATTTCAAATAGACAACCTAACATTACACTTCAAAGAACTAGAAAATCAAGAGCAATTTAATCCCAAAATTAGTAGACAGAAAGAAATAATCAAGATGAGAGCAAAATTAAATGAAATGGAGGCAAAAAAAAGATGCAATAGTTAAATGAAACAAAAATTGGAATTTTGAGAAGATAAACAAAATAGACAAACTACTTTGCAAATGAAAAAGGAGACTTTACAGCTGATATCATAGAAATACTAATATTTGGGTACTATTATAAACAACTATACTCCAACAAATCTGAAAACCTGGAGGAAATGGATAAATTTCTGGACAAATACAAACTACAAAGAAGAAATAGGAAACTTGCACAGACCAATATAAGCAAGAGGTTGAAGCACTGATCAGCAGTCTCCCAACAAAGAAAAGCCCAGTGACAGACAGCTTCACTGCTCAATCCTACCAGACCTTTAAAGAAGAATTAATACATATCTATTTCAAGCTATTTCAAAAAATCAAAATGGAGGCCTTTCTTCCAAACTCATTTTCTGAAGCAAGCATCACAGTGATATCAAAATCAGACAAAGGCACAACAAAAAAACAAAACTGCAGGCCAATATCTCTGATGAACATAGATGCAAAATTCGTTAACAAAATATTAGCAAACAGATTACAGCAATACATAAAAAAGACTATACACCACAATCAAGTGTGATTCATACCAGGGATGCAAGAATGGCTCAACATGAATAAATTGATGAATGTGATATACCAGATCAACAAAATCAAGGAAAACACAATATGATTATTTCAACAGACACAGTAAAAGCGTTTGACAAAATTCAACATCCCTTCCTGATAAAGACTCTCAACAAATTAGGTATAGAAGGAAAGTAACTCAACACAATAAAAGCCATGTATGGCAAACCAACTGCCAATATCACCTTGAAGGGGGAAAAGCTTTTCCTTTAAGAACAGGAACAAGATAAGGATGCCTACTCTCACCACTCCTATTTAACATAGTATTAGAAGTACTAGTCAAAATAATCAGGCAAGAGAAAGAAATAAAGGGCATCCAAATTGGAAAAGATGAAGTCATATTATCCCTATTCACAGATGACAGTATCCTATATATAGAAAAACCAAAACATGCTGCCAAAAAAATCTCCTAGAGCTGATAAATAATGTCTGTAAAGTTTCAGGATACAAAATAAATATGCAAAAATCAGTGGCATTTTTATACACCAACAACAAACTAGCAAAAAAAGATATCAAGAAACAAGCCCATTTACAATAGCTACCAAAAAAAAAAAAAAAAAAAAAACCCTAGGAATAAATTTAACCAAGGAGGTGAAAGAGCTCTACAATGATAACTACAAAACACTGCTGAAAGAAACTAAAGAGAACTGAAAAAGAAGATGGAAAGACATTCCATGTTCATGGATTGGAAGAACTAATGCGCAAATGGCCCTAGTACCCAAAGTGATATACAGATTCAGTGCAATCCTCATCAAAATACCAATAACATTTTTCACAGAAATAGAAAGAATAAAAAACCTAAAAATGTAATTCTAACATTCATGTGGAATAACAAAAATCCTGAATAGACAAACAATCCTGAGGAAAAATAAATAAATAAAGCCAGAGGCATTACATTACCTGACTTTGAATTATACTAGAAAGCTATACTCACCAAAACAGCATGGTACTGGCATAAAAACACACACATGGAACTTTGGAACAGGATAAAGGACCTAGAAATTAGTTCATGTACTTACAGCCAACTGATCTTCAACAACAGTACCAAGAACATACACTGGGGAAAGAACAGCCTCTTCCATAAATGGTGCTGGGAAAACTGGATATCCATGTGTAGAAGAATGAAACTAGACCTGTACCTCTCACCATTTAACAAAATCAACTCAACATGGACTAAATACTTAAATATAAGGCCCGTAATTATAAAACTCCTAGAAGAATATGTAATGGAAACAATTCAGGATGTAGGACTAGGAAAAGACTTTATGAATAAGATCTCAAAAGCTCAGGCAATAAAAGAAAAAGTAAACAAATGAGATTATATTAAACCAAAAAGCTTCTACACAGCAAAGGAAACAATCAATGGAGTGAAAAGACAGCCTACAGACTGGGAGGAAATACTTGCAAACTATACATCTGAAAGGGATTAATATCCGCAATACACAAGAAACTCAAACAACTTCACTGTAAAAAAAAAAAAAACCCCAAATAGTTTGATTTAAAAATGGGCAAAGAAACTAGATAGACATTTCTCAAAAGAAGACATACAGATGGTCAGCAGGTACATGAAAAATGCTCAACATCACAAATTATCAGGGAAATTGAAATCAAAACAACACTGGGATATTATCTCACCCCATCAAAATGTCGGAGAATATCAAATGCTGGCGCAGAGAAAGGGAAACCCTCCTACCCTGTTGGTAAGACTCTAAATTAGTACAGACATTATGGAAAATGTAATGGAGATTTCTCAGACAACTACAGGTAGAACTACCATATGGTCCAGCAATCCCAGTACTGTGTGTATACTCAAAGGAATGGAACCTATCATGTCAAGGGGATACCTGCACCCCCATGTTTATCACAGTTCTGCTTACAACAGCCAAGAGTCAGAACAAACTCTAATGCCCATCAGTGGATGACTGGATAAGGAAAATGTGGTATATGTACACAACGGGATACTACTCAGCCATAAAAAAGAATGAAATTCAGCCTTTCACAAATGTTAAGAAACCTAAAGTTAGGAAACATTCTGGAAGAAGAAGAACAATTTGGGAAGTTTCTCCCTATCACAGTAAGATCTCAGGTAAAGTAGTAGTAGTAATCAGCAATGTATAGTATTGACACAGGGATAGTCAAATTCATGAACACAACAGAATAATGATGCCAGAAATAAATCCATTCATATACAAAAGCTTGAGAGCATGATGTTGCAGATGATTGGGTTAAGGATGGACCATTCTGTAAATGATGCTCTGACAACTGATTTTTATATGGAACAAAAAATTTAAATATGAGTCCTACCTTATATCCTGCACAAGGCCCAATTCCATATGTGTTTAGATATTTAAAAGACTCAGGTTTTCAAATACTTGAGAATTATAAAAGAAAATATTTTGTTTCCTTGAAATAAGAAGGATTTCTTAACCAAGACACGAAAACCACTAACCATAAAATAAGTTTGCTACAATGATGTTAAAATTAAGAATTGTTCATCAGAAGAGTGTATAAAGAATGTGAAAATAAAGCTACAAATTGAATATTTTCAATATATTTATCTGACAGATTAGAATTCAGAATATATAAAGAATTCCTATCTATCAAGATGAAGAAAAAACATAAAAGAAAAATTAGTAATACAAATGAAAAAACATTTCACAGTAAAGGAAACGGAAAGGATAAAAATGTAATGATAGTGTTAAACCTTATTAGCTATTCAGATGAATGAAATATCAGTTTACATAGATATAATTGGCAATTAAGTCTATTAATACCAAATGTTAAGAAGCCTATGAATCAGTAAGAAATCTTAAACACTGCAGGTGGGAATATAAATTGGTACAACCACTTTGGAAAACAATTTAGAATTATCTTGTAAATATTCACAAACCCTATGACTAGCAATCACCTTTCTAGATATTTACCATGAAGAAATTCTTATATATCTTCACCAGAAAAACATTTTAAGACTATTATAGCAACATTGTTCATAAGACCAAAAAAAAAAAAATATGGAAAATAATCCAAATGTCCCCTAACAGGAAAACCACT
>NW_007736357.1:2668-4223 GCF_000696425.1 Galeopterus variegatus | reverse complement strand
ATCACTAAATATATTGTGATATATATTCTTACAATGATATATCAAACTGCCGTGAAAAAACTGCCAAATACTGCTGTAGTATTTCATATGCAACAACTACATTTTAGAAATACAGTACTAGTAAAAAAAAAAATCTGGTCACTGAAGCCTGTTTATATGAGTACAGTAATGATACTCAACCCTGAAATCCAGGAGGGAAAAGAAAAAAAACAAGTTGCCTTTATGTACAGGCTAAATCATCATCAGAACTCTTCTGTTTTTTAAAGCATTTTAGAAAATATCCTAATATGTATACATATTAATAGAGTGTGGTATACATAATAGACCAAAAAATAAAAATAAACCAAAGAAAGAATGACACTTTAGATTCATAGAAAAATATCTTGATAACCATGGTTTGCTGTGGTTGTAACAAATCGTGTTGATGGCATAAACAAAGGGCTCTAAATAGAAGATTCCTTTTATTCTTTCTTACCTTAATTTATAGACATAGCCTTAGTTGTCTTATTTGTTTGTAACCATGCACTAAATTCTTTTATATAGTTTTCTGGACAATTTTCTGACTTAGAGTCAAATTGGATAGCCAACTCTGATTGATCATGAATTCTGATAACCTTTATAGAGTAATTACATATCTCAAATAAAGGGTTTAAACCTTGTCATCATATGTATGGGTTTTCAACTCCAGAAGAAAATTCCTCTTGAAATACATGCATCTATTACCTTTAGTGTCATTGGCTTACGACTGCTTGCAGAGAAAGTAGAAAATAAGAAGCCATTTAATGAACAATAGAAGTGGCAGTGACTCTGCAATGCTTTGCCACAGAGATAGACACTAGTCTTGATGGAGGTAACGGAATCGTAGTACCCAACTCGGTCAAAGCCAGCAGGCACCATGATAGCCGATGTCATGTGATTTGGTGTACAGTAATTTTATCTGATGCCTTCTGCTACAATTATTCTCTCTAAAAAAATGTAATTGTAAAAATGGCAGCATCTGTTTTCAAGACAGAGCACATCCAAAAGCTACCATCAGGCAAGAGCATTAGCTTGACCTTTTTATTACTAAGAAAAAACAGTTAATTTTGTTTCATCCTCTAAAGACACTGCCAAAGGAAAAAAAATCTTTACAATGAAAACAAATGTTCTCTAGTTTCTCCGACTTGTACTCCAAATTACTGCATCTGACCTTTTCTTAAAAATTTAAGCATCACAAGGAAATCAGTGGGAATGGGATCATGTGCTAACCAAATACTTAACGGGCAGAAAAACTCACTGAAGTAAAAAGGGATTAAGAAAGGGTGGAGAAAAGGACCAGCCCCTCCCAGTTTGGGTGAGCAGATTTGGGATTAGTTATTAGGCAGAAACCCACATGCCATTAACAGCTCTGACATCAGGGGACAAGCAAATATAAAACACTCAGCTCTAAGGGAAGGTTAGCAGAGAAACCCCTCAGGAGTCTAAGGTACTGGAGAGAAGCTCTCTGGGGAGTGGGTGGACTCCCGCCAAACCTCCATTAGGATGGGGAATTTTAAATCATGAAAATTAACTTACT
>NW_007736357.1:0-702 GCF_000696425.1 Galeopterus variegatus | reverse complement strand
AGGTGATTATGTTCATTATCATAGGCAAGGTTCAGAAAGGTCAAATCCACAGAGCTGGTACATGGTAAACCTTGAATTCACACTGCGATCTGTCTGTCTAATATTTCAGCTTCCTTCTCTACCCTGCTGACCCACAAAGAAATTTCCCATTGTGATGGTCAAATTCAGGCATTTTAGATGATGAGCCTGGACCATAGCCTAAGTAGCATTGAATAACAAAGCATTACATAGAGACAGTCAGCAATATCACATTGCTTCCTATATGCCAGACAACGGACTCAGGACTTAACAGNAGAGGGTTCTCACAGGTAAGTCGACCTATAAGTGGTCTGCAAGAGCCTCAGGGCTCTTAATAGAATCTTAAATTATTTTAGCAGTAGAAACACCTGGAAATTATGCAAGTCAACCCTCTCTTTTCCTCAGAGGAAAGTGAGGCATAGGAAGGATAAGAAGCTTGTTTGATTTAAAGAGTTTGGGTCAAAGCTCAACTTCCGACTAATATTTCCTTCACTAACATTTGTTGACCAGCCACTGTGTGCTAGGAACTGTGCTAGGTGTTTATGACTAGCCCTTTCAGTACCTTAACTTAAGGTGATTATGTTCATTATCATAGGCAAGGTTCAGAAAGGTCAAATGCACATAGCTGGTACATGGTAAACCTTGAATTCACACTGCGATCTGTCTGTCTAATATTTCAGCTTC
>NW_007736356.1:46009-65510 GCF_000696425.1 Galeopterus variegatus | reverse complement strand
GCACGGCTCACAGGATCGCGCTGTCTCCTGGCACGGCCGCTCCAGACCCATCGCCATCTTGCACCTGAACTCCTGAGTTTTACTTCCAAACTTGCTTCCCTCAGTGTCCCTTGTCTCATTGAATGGCAATGCCATTATTTGATTTGCCTGAGTCAAAAATCTTGCAGTCATTTTTGATTTGCTTTCCTCTTTCATACTTCCCTTTCCCTCCTCACCCCACCTCCTGGTCAAATGCTGTCTGCTCCACCTTCAAAATATATCCAGAATCTGGCCATTTCTCACCACCTTCACTGCTACCACATTAGTCCAAGCCATCATCATCCTAGGCTGGGTAATTATAACACCTTCCTCACTGGTCTCCCTACTCCTGTCCTTTCCCGCTACAATCCATGTTTTCAACACAGCAGTCAAAGCATTCTTTAAGAACATGAGTCAGATCATGTCAGTCCTGAAAAATCTTCAGAATAAAAACCAAAGCCTTACAGTGACTACAAGTCTGTCCAGGATCTGAGCCCCACCTCCCCCACCTGTCACTCCTCTGACCTCAACTCCTACCACACTTTCCCTGGCTGACATCCCTGCATCCACAGGTCCTTTTCTATTCCTCCAAAATAGCAGGAATGTTCCCTGGACTCCAGTCTGATGAAGCCTATGGGACTGCTTCTCAGAATAATATTTCAAGGGTAAAAAAAATACATTGTATTATAATCAAAATACAGAAATCAAAATATTAATTAATTGTATATGACAAAGTCAAAGATACTACTACCTTGGTTTGTTGCTTACATTCATAATTGATGGAAATTCTAAATTTCAGCTAGGGTTAGTGAAAAGGTCAGAGACTCCCCGAATCCCATCTGTGGCTCCACACGAGGTTCATGCTCCCTAGGGTCTCCCCAGAGACCTTACTTCAAGGTTAAGGGACATGCTCTGCTCTCTGGCTGAAATGCTCTTCCTTGAGATCACACAGCTTGTTGAACCTGGCTGAAGGCTGTTAGTAAACCTCTTTTCAACTCAGAATTGGCAACGCTATTGCTTACTTGCTTCTTACCATGGAAGAATTATGAATAAACCAATGTATCTGAAATGGTTTCAGGTCTCTCACTGTAAGAGGCTCTAGACTTGAGAAAAACCTCCCTAATTTGGACTAATTGTAGGCAATAAATCTGAATTAATAAAGATCCCTGAATTGTAAAATGTTTCAAACTTATGAGTTGTTTTTAAAAACGTTCAGGCTCTTAAACAAGAATTACTTAGAGTCTTAAAGGAACCTCCTTTAATTAATAAATAACAACTTAAATTCACATATCAATTGTGTGCATATCGTGGAGGCCAAGAAAATATTTAAAGGGATTTCTGAAATGATTTGCACTTTTCCCCTCAAATATTTAAGGTGGTTATTTTCTTCCTAGGTAGTATAGTCCTTTTCTAAATTACCACAGATTCCAAAATAATAGTGTCTGAATTTATGAGGACTTTACCTTACAGTCAGCACTCTATTATCTTCACTATTTGGAAGAGAACATTGGCATGAATAAGCAAAAAAGTCACACTGATGTATCTTTGGAATAAAATATGGTTTTCTTCCAGTAAATGCATTCCCAAGTTCATTCATTTATGCATTCAGCAAATATTCACATCCTGATCTTTGCCAGGCACTAGGCTCATGTTCTATGGGGAAAACATGAAATTATAGCAGTAATAATCCTCTAAGAGAGTTCTGGTCATAGAAGGCAGACAATAAAAATAGGTTGAATAAATATATAAAAGGATGGATGAATGAATGAATTTATCTCACACACATCTTAGAGCTGAAAGGGATCCCAAAAGATCATTTGACATGAAATCCCTTGCCTCATTCTTGTCATTTCTGAGCAATAGGAATTTCTGAGACCTTTAGGAAATCACAAATTCACTTCTGTGGTCTTTAGGTTGAAAACAGGAATGTTTGATTTGTCCTTCCTAATGTTACCTTTTGAAATAATAATACAGCATGTAAAAGTGATACCAAATATCACTGGAAGTACTGGAAGGAGGAATGTTGATCTGGAACTGTGAGAGAAGGAGGAATTTCTGCTTTTTAGAGCTCTGAGTCCAAATGCTGATGTTAGGCAGCAAAAATGACATTGAACCAACACTTAGGAGGCACCTGAAGAGCACCCACTGTTCAAAAAAGTAAATTTTAGTGTCCGCATTGTGTCTTCGACAAAATGTAGGAAGGTGGGATGAAAACAGAGATATTTTAAAATCTGGCTGAGAGAGAGGCAGAAATAAAAATAGAATTGGGAAGAATTTTTTAGAAATCACAGAAATAAAATCAACATTAGAAGCAGAAAGCTTCTACATAAAATGAAATGAGTAAAAAACAGGGGCAAGCTTAAGAATTTCTCGCAAATGCAGAGGAACATGAACAGAAAGCTAAAAGCAATGAGATACAGTGATGGGCCGGCCCGTGGCTCACTCGGGAGAGTGCGGTGCTGATAACACCAAGGCCATGGGTTCGGATCCCATATAGGGATGGCCGGTTCGCTCACTTGGAAAGTGTGGTGCTGAGATACAGGGTGATGAACACCAGGAAGAGAGATTGACAGTCACATGGTTGGTTTTTCTGAGCAAGAAAAAGGAGAGAAAAGTAGCAGACCCAGAATTTAAAGGTTTAAAAAGAGAAGGAAAAAACAAACATTTTCCTGAGTGGGAAAAAGACTGTAGTTTACAGATTGAATGCCCTACAGTATTCCAGGCAAAATTAATGAGAAGTTAATACTGATCAGATGCTGGAAAATTTTTTGAAATTTTAAGATTAAAGAAAGAATTATACAAGTATCTAGAAAGGAAAAAAAGCAACTGAATAACAACAAAAATAATATATTACTTGAAAGGGAATTGAAAAATAGGCTTGCCTTAAACTTCTTCGAAACATTAAATTCCACAAGACAAAGGACAGCATGAGCAAAGTGTCTAGAAAAAAAGTTACAGCACTTCTATTCTGTGTCCAGTTAGGCTGTATTTCTTGGTGGGAGAAGAGAAAAAGTTCCTACACCTTCAAGGTTTCATGATTTACACTTCTCACTAACCTACCTTTGTGGGAAATTACAGGCACTCTACTGTCAATTAAGAAGTGAATCTGAATTAGGACCTCAACCATGGAGGCCTTGCAATATAAAAGAAATGATGAAAAAACATTAAAATAATTTATAGAATTTAGTCTAAGGTTTTTTTTTTTTATTGGCTGAAGAACAGACTGCAAATCTCAAATGAATCTTTAAAAGAAGACATGTAATGAAAAATAACAATTTAAAGTGATCTGAATTTCAAATTCCATATTCTATCCAAAAAAACTAGATGGAAGACAGATGTTAGAAGAAGCAATTTCTAATTTTCTCATCCTTGGAGGATTAGGAAACTAGCGGATATGTTTTTATTCATAACGTTGATAATCAGAGAAATGTTTGAGATTTTTATCAAACCTTTTAAAATGCAGGGATAGGTAATCCATTCAAATCAAGAAACAAAGNCCATCTTCTATCCAAAAAAACTAGATGGAAGACAGATGTCAGAAGAAGCAACTCCTAATTTTCTCATCCTTGGAGGATTAGGAAACTAGCGGATATGTTTTTATTCATAACGTTGATAATCAGAGAAATGTTTGAGATTTTTATCAAACCTTTTAAAATGCAGGGATAGGTAATCCATTCAAATCAAGAAACAAAGCACCAAACCATGAAAAGTCTTGCTCCTGCTCCTGCGCCCACTGCCCTATTCTTCACCTTCTCTCCCACATCTGCGTTCCATGTTCCTCCTTGTAGGTATTTTCCCTCTCTGGACTACATGAGGTATAGCTTCTACGTTCCAGAGGTACCCAGTTTACCTGTATTATGAGTCCTTATCGCCTTGTATTGCAATCAACTTTTTCCTCCATAGACCCCCTAGGTTAAGGTCTTTGAGGAACTTAGTTTCACCATCATATCCTTAGCATTATCATGGGGTCTCACACATAGTTGGCACTCCATAAACATTTTTAGAGTGAATGAAATAATGGTGATAAATGTATTGCATTTCAGAATGTAAGATAGGTAATCAAAGCTGTACCCAAAAGAAAATGAATAGCTTTAAATATTTTACATTAATATAAGCAAATTAAAATACATATTCAAATCAAAGACTTAGAAATTTTCTTGTAAGCTAGAAATAGAAAGACATGTCTTTGTCATGATAACTATCAAAAACCAAAAGGAAGCATCATGCTTAAGGAAGAAACATAAGTAATATTCCTGTTAAAGTTGGAAACAAGACCAATATGCCTGCTGACTTAGACTGTTGGGGCTGCTGTTAACAAAAATATCACAGGTGGGGTGGTATATAAAAACAGAAGTTTGTTTCTCACAGTTCTGCAGGATGGGAAGTCCAAGATCAAGGCACCAGTAGATTTGGCATCTGGTGAGAGTCTACTTCCTGGTTTGTAGATGAAGACCATTATCTCAGTGTGTTCTCACAGACAAGGAAGTTCTCTGGGGCCTCTTTAATAAGGGCCCTAGTCCCATTTATAAGAGCTTGACCCTCATGACCTAATAATCTTCCAAAGGCCCCATCTTCAGATAACATCGCATTTAGGATTAGGTTTAAACATGAATTTGGTGGGGACACAAATATTCCGTCTGTAATACCTACTATTGCTGTTATTATTCAGAATTCTTCTAGAGACACTGACTAATAAATAAGACAAGAAAAAGAAATCAGAAGTATACATATTGGAAAGGAAAAGATAAAATTCTCACCATGTGCAAATGATATAGTTGTTTACTTAAACAAAAAACCCCCCAAAACCCCAAGAAAATCAATTGAAAAACTATTCAAAATAATAAAGTTCAGTAAGATGACTAGATACAAAGTAAATATGCCTATGCTCATAGTTTTCATAAGTGTTAGCAATAAACTACAAACATATTTTTTAAACTCTTGCTTACTACAAGAACAACAAAACCTATGAGATGTTTAGGAATAAATTTATTAAGAAATGTATAACATCTACCTACATTATGGTTAAGTGACATTATGGATCAAACTGTGTGGGTGTAAATCTCAGCTGCAGTGTTTAATGGCTGTGACTATAGCAAAACTTAACCTTTCTGTGTATATATATTTGTAGACAAAAAGACTAAAAAGATATATGCACATGTGATTAACGCCCTTTTGTCTATTTAGGGTCAGCCTAGTTTTCATAGCAAAATTTAAAATAAATCTCTCGGTTTATCAGTTTTTTATTGCTGCCGTAACAAATCACCACAAATGGAGAGGCTTCAAACACCCATGTATTATATCACAGTTGTGTACGTCAGTCTTGGTACAGTGTGGCTGAGCTGAGTGTGTTCTATTCAGAGTGTTAAAGACTGAAATCAAGGTGTTGGCAAGACTGCACTTTTTCAGGAGGCTGAGGGATTAATCTGCTTCTAAGCTCCTTCAGGTTATTATTGACTGAATTCATCTCCTTGTCATTGGAAGACTGAAGTTCCCATTTCCTTGATAGTTGTCAGCTGGAGACTACTCTCAGCTTTTAGAGGCCACCTGCATTCCCTGGCTTATGGCCCCCTTCATCTTCAAAATCAGCAGTGGCAGATTGTATCCCTTTCACGTGTTGAATCCCTCTGAACTATTCTTCATCTCTCCAACTTTCTCTTCCTGTATATCTCCCTGGCCACTTCTTCTGCCCTCTTCTTCTGACTTTAAAGATGTGTAGGATTATATTGGACCCATCCACGTAATTGCCCTGTTTTAAAGTCAGCTGATTAGTAACCTTAATTACATGTGCAAAATCCCTTCACTCCAGTACTTACATTAATATTCGATTGAGTAACCAGGAGATGAGAATCTTATGTCAACATCTTTAGACTTCTGCCTACCAAACTCAGATCGTAGGACAAAAACACCACAGGCAACATCTCAGACTCAGATTTTTAAAACTTCAAATATTATATCTGAACATAATGAAGTTCCTATTCTTATTTCAGATTCCTTTCACACATGAAACAGTTGCAATCTAAAGTGACTTGCCCAAGGCTAAAGAACTAATAAATCTTAAGAAGAGCAGCAAAACCTCCCCCAGTCAATGCTTTTTTCTCAACCTCTTTGTTTTTTTTTATTTTTTTATATTTTCATTAGTTTCAATAAATTATTTTTTATTTTTTATTTTTATTTTGTCAATATACAATGTAGTTAGTTATTGGGTCCCATCACCAAAACCTCCCTCCCTCCTCCCTCTCCCCCCTCCCACCCAGATGTGTCCCCTCCATTTTCTCGTTGTAAGAGCTTCAAAAAAAAAAAAAAAAGTTGAGGTTATTAAATCTTCCTCCCCCCCCCTCATCCGATGATGGACATTTGGGTTGATTCCAGCTCTTGGCTATTGTGAAGAGTGCTGCAATGAACATTGGGAAACAAGTGTACCTTCGACTTGATGATTTCCATTCCTTTGGATATATTCCCAGCAGTGGGATAGCTGGTCATATGGTAGATCTATCTTCAATTGTTTGAGGAACCTCCAAACCATTTTCCATAGGGGTTGCACCATTGTGCATTCCCACCAACAGTGTAAGAGAGTTCCTTTTTCTCCGCAGCCATGCCAGCATTTATCTTTCGGTGTCTTTTGGATTTTTGCCATCCTAACTGGGGTGAGATGGTATCTCAGTGTGGTTTTGATTTGCATTTCCTGGATGCTGAGTGATGTTGAGCATTTTTTCATATGACTGTTGGCCTTTTGTATATCTTCTTTAGAGAAATGCCTGCTTAGCTCTTTTGCCCATTTTTTGATTGGGTTGCTTGTTTTTTTCTTGTAAAGTTGTTTGAGTTCTTTATATATTCTGGATATTAGTCCTTTGTTGGATGTGTATTTTGCAAATATTTTCTCCCACTCTGTTGGTTGTCTTTTAGCTCTGTTAATTGTTTCTTTTGCTGTGCAGAAGCTTTTTAGTTTGATATAGTCCCATTTGTTTATTTTTCCTTTGGTTGCCTGTGCTTTTGGGGTCATATTCATGAAGTCTGTGCCCAGCCCTATTTGCTGAAGGGTTTCTCCTATGTTTTCTTTAATAAGTTTTATTGTTTCGGGGTGTATATTTAAATCCTTGATCCATTTTGAGTTGATTTTAGTACATGGTGAGAGATGTGGGTCTAGTTTCAATCTCCTGCAAATGGATATCCAGTTATCCCAGCACCCTTTGCTGAAGAGGGAGTCCCGACCCCAGTGAATAGGCTTGATGCCTTTGTCGAAGATCAAATGGCAGTAAGTGTGTGGGTTGATTTCTGGGTGCTCTATTCTATTCCATTGATCAGTGTCTCTGTTTTTATACCAGTACCATGCTGTTTTGGTTATTGTGGCTTTGTAGTATAGTTTAAAGTCAGGTAGAGTAATACCTCCAGCTTTATTTTTTTTGCTCAGCGTTGCTTTGGCTATTCGTGGTCTTTTGTTATTCCAGATAAATGACTGTATAGTTCTTTCCATTTCTGAGAGAAAAGTCATAGGAATTTTGATGGGGATTGCATTGAATTTGTATATTACTTTGGGTAGTATAGTCATTTTCTCAACCTCTTTGAATAGGAATTGAGTCTTTTTCTCACCTTGAGTTTTTAGGCAATACTTTAGGCCAGTATCAATTTTTAGTTTCTACAAGTAAATTCAAGCATTTCTAAGTAGACAGTTTTCTCAAAAGCCACACAATAACTGCCCTAAGAGACTTGAATAACAAGCTTGGTGTAGTGGACAGAGAACTGGGCCCGAAGCCATGAGGCTTACTAGCTTCCTCAGCTGGGAGACAGAGCTAACAATGACTGCCTCACAAGGTACAGGAATAACTGTGAGATTCAAAGTGTCACCATGTTCATGGAGCATCCACTTTACCTGCCATAAGGTGCATTGCATGTGTTGTGATAATGGTGGTGACATCTTTTCTTCTGTCACAGAGTCATGCCACATCTTCCACGTGCTTTCTAGCCAGAGCACAGCAGGAGGAGAGGATACTCAAAATCAGTCACCTAGTGCAATCTCAGGTATCCTGTGAGGCTGCCCCAGCTCTTAAAACCAAACAAGATTCCTCTGAGTTTCAAATTCCATAGACCAGATGCTAAGACTTCTCAAGATTTGGGGGAAGAAATTATCCCAATTCTTCATGCTCCCTTTTGTGTCCAGGCTACTGCCATGTTGCTTACAGTGTCTGCACCCTACTACGTTGAAACTTTTTGTTCCTGAAATTATCATCTTTTACAAAAATATTAATGAACAAAATCTATTTCCCTAACCATTTTATATTCCTCCCGAAGGAGGAATGTTTCAATGCCTGTGCACAGTAAACAACTTAAAGATCTATATTAGATATTTTTGTTTTCCAAAAACTTCTGTGTCACAATTCACCAATGGGAATTTCTCTCTCTGAATCTGCCTCCACATCCCCCAGCTTCCCCAGCTCTTTGTTTCCAACCACTTTCCCACTACCCCACCGAACCTCAAAATTCTCTACCTTCCCAATACAAGCAATCCCACTCTCTTTGGCTCCTATTCCTTAACTTATAACATAAACCAATTAGGTGCTCTTTAGTCCTTTGCTTTAAAAGGATTTCCCCACCTGACACAGAGGAGCTATAGAAATAGAAATAACCATTTTTCTATTACATACGATCAACCCCATTTTCTGACTTGTGGTCAAAACACTAAATGGTATTTGTCACCTGGTTCTGTGGCCCTGTTCTTAAAGGAATTGCCTTTGTCATATTTGTTTTTGTTCCAAAGGTGTCCCTCAGCCAAATATAACTTGGTTGAAGAGAGGAGGATCTCTGAGTGACAATATTTCCTTGCTTTTCAATGGATCCCTGTTGTTGCAGAATGTTTCCCTTGAAAATGAAGGAACCTACATCTGCACAGCCACCAATGCTCTTGGAAAGGCAGTGGCAGCATCTGTACTCCACTTGCTGGGTAAGTGTCAAGTTCTTATTGTTCTGGAAGTGCCCCCTATAATATATGCAAAGTAGAGCCTCGTTTTGTCGATTCTGCTGTCCAGTAGTGAACAAGATGGACATTAGATGGTTTTAATCATTGCTACCACTGCCTACTGAAAAACGAGCACTAAATTATAACACCCTGTCCTACCACTTCTCTTCTTAGAAGGTCGTGACTTTCTTGATGTTACTCCTCTGCTTAAGAACCTACACCGGGATATAAACATTTCTGCCCAGAATCAAGACCCTTCATGTTCTGTCTCAATATCTCCTTGACTCCTAACCCCATTCTAGGCTAGCAGTGAGCTCTGTTCTAGTCCAGGTGACTTCCCACCCTGTGACCCAACACACCACACACCATGTTCTTTCCCTCTTTGAGGCTTCTAGACATACTGCTCTGCCAGGAAGAAACATCCTTCATTGCCTTTCTCACATTGCCCCAATCCTCCCCATCCTGTAAGACCAACCAAATTCCTACCCTCTGTGTGGATCCTTCTCTGATTTTGTTGGGCCTATCCTTTCTCTGTTCTTACTACTTTGTACCTAATTAAGTCCTGACACACATTTCTCTCCAATTGTTTCCTCTTTTATTTCTGTTTCCTCAATGAAATTGTAGGTCCCTCAAAGGTAGGGACCATGTCTGATGATCCTGTTATAGTCCTGAGCAAGTAATACAGCATGAAGCACACAGTAGGTGCTCAGTAAATACCAGTCTATTGAGTCTTACAATTTCTCACAGTTGGACCAGTATTGTGATCTGGAGAAGGTCATTACAGTGGGCCCCTGGCACAGGATGATAAGCTGACTTCTCCAGTCAATCAGGAATAGTGTCTGGGGCTCATGAAGCTCTTGTCACCAAAACGAGCTTTAAGTTGCTGGGGTCTTAGGACTCCATAAATAACACCCCTCTTTCCCACCACCATAGTTTGTAATCAATTGAGAGTTAATCACAGAAGTCAATCAGATGGACATCAGAGATCACTTATTATTCCTCTCTGCATCTCCAGCATCTAACGCAGGTGTAAGTGTGAAAGAAGTATTTCATGAGTGAATGAGATCGAATGATTGGCAGAACTAGTATGCAGTTATAGAATCCATCGGTGAGTGAAGAGGAGAGATGTGAAAGAGCTTTCTCCGTGGCTTTCCTTGTTTGCAGTTAGAGGGGCCCAGAGACATAAGGAGATGGAAGGTGCCCATGCAGGGGGTTGGAATGGTTCACACGCAGAGTGCTTTGATGTTTGTTAATTCTTTTGATACTTATAATAGCACAATGTTGCGGGCAGTAATTTTTAATCTCATTGTATTTATGAGAAATCCTGAGGCTCCTAGAAAGTTTGGACGACAGCCCAAATATGTAGTCTCCCCTTTCAGTTCTCTTCATACTACCCGTCATGGACTCCCAGTGCTGATCGGAAAGGCAGTGATGAACCTTCATGTGGCTTTTTGCAAAGAACCTCTGTGCTCTTCTTGGGACAGAAGAGTTTCAACAGATTGGCTAGAGCAAACCTATCTGTTTCTTGGGCAACTTCTTCTGAGAAGTCCCAGCCTTCTTCCCATCTCTACTCATGAATCTGCATGGTTGTCTCATTTCTACCCTGCACACCTCTTCTCGTCGAAATCCCTTCAAGCCAAGCAGCTCAAAACGTTGGTAAATTGACTGAGGGATCAAGTCACAGCATTCCTAACCTGACGGAGGAATTAATACACAGCCTTCCTCCACCATCCTTCTGCTCTTATGCTCAAACTTCACAACCTTCCTAAAGGCAAGCATTCCTCACCCTGCAAGGCACCCAAGGGCCATCACCCGCTCACCTGTTCCCAAGGCTCCTCTTGAGGGGAGGAGCTCTATCTGGCCAGTCTGCTTCCTCCAGTCCCTTTTGTAATTCTGGCAGATACATTTGTTTCCATCTTGTAAGTTAGCCTATAAACCCTGGAAACATGCAGAGATGCTACATGTTAGCACAGTGAATAACTCTAGCTAAACTCTTGTAACCCCCTGCACTCCCACATCTGCATGTATCTCCCAAACCTTTGTTAGCCTGAGCATCCAGGACACAGCATTCTATTAGAAAGCGTTTGTTTCCTAGTCATTTTCTTTAGGAACACCCAAGCTGGAACAAGAATTAGATAATTTCTAATTGGTAAAAAGTGTTACTTTTTTTTTTTTTTCCCTCAGAACAAAGATGGCCAGACAGTCAAATTGTATTTCCCAAGGGACATAAGAAGCGTGTTCTCCAAGCAGCCAACACTGGAACCAACAGCAGTGACCCCACAAGAGAACCCTTGCCTCAAGGTCTGGGATTTTGCCTTTTTGGGGATTTGCTGTTTGTGAGGCATGTGTAAGGAAAAAGATTTAGCTAAAATACCCTCTATGTTTCTCACTTTGCAATATTTAAAATTATTCCTAGGCATTTGTCCAGCTTTTTTCTTGTCCCTCATCTTCAGTGATTCAACTTATTCCTTCCATATTGAAACATTTTTTAGAAAAATTCACTCCTCAGGAAGCCCACAGAGCTCATATCCCAAATGTGCATCATTATTTGTGATAATGTAGTTATTGATTTTCCGTCATATCCCAAATGTGCATCATTATTTGTGATAATGTAGATATTGATTTTCCAGTTTCAAAACTATTGCCAACTAGTTAAATATTAATAGAGGGAAGGTTTGTTAAGACTTATGGAATTGATACTTCCATTTTTCTCTTTTCACAAAATTTGTTTTCTTTACATACCAACTTTTTTATAAATCAATGCTTGATCAGGAGAATTTAATCTAACTATTCCAAGGTAGAGTTAAGAAAATCAGAGATGCTTGAATCACAGAGAGCCATTACTGATCATCTCAGATCCTTGTGGCTCAAAAATGGGTAAATCACAGAAGGATACACAGAAGCTACTGTTAAACCTCATGTTTCACTCTATCTATTATAAAGGACCAATAATGGTTATATCATTTCAACTTTTTAAATCTTGAGCAATGCCTCTCATTTGCAGAATATATCATGCAAATATAACTCTGGAGGTAGGGATTCTAGGAAATGCAATTTATAGGCTTCCACCTCCTGAGACACAAGGGAGAGCATCCAAGGAGAAAATAGTGTTGAGCTGCCAATAAACAGTACATCACATGCTACTTATGGCATCATTATCTGTGGGTATTTATATGATCTACTTCTCATCTTTATTAGATGTAATAATACCATTATTAACTTCACAATTATCCATTTATTTGACATTCAGCAAATATTTGCCCAGTTCTTACTCTTCCCAGAGCTGAGAATACAGAGATGACCCGTCCTTGAGAAGCTCACAGTCTAAAGAGGGAGGCAGTCATGTAAACAGAGTTTTGAAGCAGCATGACAAGTGTCATAATAGAAGGATGACCAGAGTACAGTGGTAGCACTAAGGAAGGGCCCCTACCTCTCTCTGGAGAAGTCAGCTAAGTTTTCATGCTGGTCATGATATTTGTTCTGGAAGAGGAAGGACATTCAAGTCAGAGAAACCAGAATGTGCAAAAGAGCAGAGAAGTTGCATCTGACATGGAACATAAAGACCAAAAGTGAACTCCCTCAAATCAATTAATGAAAAAAATTGGATATTCATGAGGCTGAAGCTACTGGTGAAGGCAAAGCCTTTGGAATNTTCACAACCTTCCTAAAGGCAAGCATTCCTCACCCTGCAAGGCACCCAAGGGCCATCACCCACTCACCTGTTCCCAAGGCTCCTCTTGAGGGGTGGAGCTCTATCTGGCCGGTCTGCTTCCTCCAGTCCCTTTTGTAATTCTGGCAGATACATTTGTTTCCATCTTGTAAGTTAGCCTATAAACCCTGGAAACATGCAGAGATGCTGCATGTTAGCACAGTGAATAACTCTAGCTAAACTCTTGTATCACCCTGCACTCCCACATCTGCATGTATCTCCCAGACCTGTGTTAGCCTGAGCATCCAGGACACAGCATTCTATTAGAAAGCGTTTGTTTCCTAGTCATTTTCTTTAGGAACACCCAAGCTGGAACAAGAATTAGAAAATTTCTAATTGGTAAAAAGTGTTACTTTTTTTTTTCCCCTCAGAACAAAGATGGCCAGATGGTCAAATTGTATTTCCCAAGGGACATAAAAAGTGTGTTCTCCAAGCAGCCAACACTGGAACCAACAGCAGTGACCCAACAAGAGAACCCTTGCCTCAAGGTCTGGGATTTTGCCTTTTTGGGGATTTACTGTTTGTGAGGCATGTGTAAGGAAAAAGATTTAGCTAAAATACCCTCTATGTTTCTCACTTTGCAATATTTAAAATTATTCCTAGGCATTTGTCCAGCTTTTTTCTTGTCCCTCATCTTCAGTGATTCAACTTATTCCTTCCATATTGAAACATTTTTTAGAAAAATTCACTCCTCAGGAAGCCCACAGAGCTCATATCCCAAATGTGCATCATTATTTGTGATAATGTAGATATTGATTTTCCAGTTTCAAAACTATTGCCAACTAGTTAAATATTAATAGAGGGAAGGTTTGTTAAGACTTATGGAATTGATACTTCCATTTTTCTCTTTTCACAAAATTTGTTTTCCTTACATACCAACTTTGTTATAAATCAATGCTTGATCAGGAGAACTTAATCTGACTATTCCAAGGTAGAGTTAAGAAAATCAGAGATGCTTGAATCACAGAGAGCTATTACTGATCATCTCAGATCCTTGTGGCTCAAAAATGGGTAAATCACAGAAGGATACACAGAAGCTACTGTTAAACCTCATGTTTCACTCTATCTATTATAAAGGACCAATAATGGTTATACCATTTCAACTTTTTAAATCTTAGCAATGCCTCTCATTTGCAGAATATATCATGCAAATATAACTCTGGAGTAGGGATTCTAGGAAATGCAATTTCTAGGCTTCCACCTCCTGAGACACAAGGGAGAGCATCCAAGGAGAAAATAGTGTTGAGCTGCNAATGAAAAAAATTGGATATTCATGAGGCTGAAGCTACTGGTGAAGGCAAAGCCTTTGGAATGGTCAAATACGTGTTGTAATGGGACTACCTACATTGTTCTACCATCTCCTACACACACACCCATGCACATGCACAAATGTGTGCACACACCTGTGCACATCACAGAACATGCCAACATTTCACTGGATCCTTACCTTAGCATTTCAAAGAGATTCATTTATTAATTTAACAAGTATTGGTTGAATGGATAATGTATAACATGCCCTGTCCTAATGTTGAACAGGACTGTGTTTATGGACTTGGCATTACAGTAGGAGAGATGAACAAGAAACAAGTAAACAAGGACTAGCCAGTTTGCTCAGTTGGTTAGAGCACCATGTTATAACACCAAGGTCAAGGGTTCAGGTCTCTTACTGGTCAGCCACCAAAAAAAAAAAAAAGAAAGAAAAGAAACAAGTAAACAGATACATGATGTATTTCTCTGTGGTAAGTGCTACGAAGGAAACAAAAATAGGCTGATGAGATACATGGAGATTGGTAGTGGCCACTTTAGAGTAGATCTATCTAAGTCTGGACAGGTCTTCTGAGGAGGTGATATTTGAGCCCAGACCTAAAGGATGAGATGGAGTCACCCTGCAGAAAAGTGAGGAAGCAGCATTTCTGACAGAGGGAAGAGTAAATGCAAAGACCATAAAATGTGAATAAGCTTAATATGGTCGAGGAACAGAAATAAGATTCATGTGACTAGTGTACAGTGAAGGAAAGGGAAAGGGGTATGAGATGAGGTTGGAGAGTTGATCCAACCAAATCAGTCAGGGCTTTGAGGGTCAAAGTGAAGATTCAAGATGGGTCTTGAAGATCCCTAAAACATGGGAGGCCATTGAAGAGTCGTATATAGAGTGATATGATACAGTCTACTTTTCAAAAGAATTTTTGTCAAAAATCACTAACCACAAAACAAACAAAAACATAGCAAATTGGGCTTCGTAAAAATTTTAAAGATCTGTTCATCGAAGACACCACTAAGGATGTGAATAGATAAGCTACAGACTGGAAAAAGTATTGGCAGAGCATATGTCTGATGAAGAACTTATATCTAGAACATATAGGGAACTCTTCCAAGTAAACAATACCCCATCCCTCAGCCCCCAAAACACAGACACACACACACACACACACAAAACAGTGGGCAAAAGACTTGAACAGACACTTCACAAAAGAAGATTTACAGGTGACATCAGGGAAATGGAAATTAAAACCACAATGAGATACAATTTCATACCCCCTAGAGTAGCTGAAAACAAAAAGATTGACAATGCCAAATTTTGGCAAGAATGTGAAGCAACTGAAACCCTCATCCATTGCTTAGTGTGTAAAATGCAAAAACTACTTTGGAAGACTGTTTGGCATATGGTAAGCATATACCTATCCTTGACCCAGAAATTCCACTCACCGGTATTTACCGAAGAAATATGCAAACGTGCACAAAAAGCTTTGTAAAAGAACGTTCAGCCTTATTCATAACAGCCCTCAACAGGAGAATGGATAAGAAACTCTGGTATATTCATACAGTGGAAGATTATCCAGCAGTAAAAGAGAATGAACTACTGATATACACAAAGATAGGGTGAATCATCAAAAACATTATGCTAAGCAAAAGAAGCCAGCTACAAAAGAGTACATATTGCAGGAAGTCCAAGAATAGGTAAAACTAATGTATAATAATAGAAATGAGCGAGGGGTTACCTAGGAGGGGAGGGCAATTGATTGGAAAGAGGCAAGAGGGAGTTTTGGAAGGTGATCAAAATATTATTATATACCTTGCTTTGGATCATGGTTACATAAGTACATACAATTGTGAAAACTCAAAACAGCATACCTGAGATCTGAGCATTTTATTATAAATAAATTATACCTCAATAAATACACATACATTTAAACACACACACACACTCATTTTTAAAGAAATGCACATGTGTCCTGCCTTGAACTGTTAAGGTGTCCTTATGAAATGTGGCATAAAACAAAGAGACTTGGAGATACACACACTTGGGTTCCAGTCCAGTGAACAGGTGACATAGCTTGGGCAACTTACTTAGTTTGGTTCAGTTTCCACTTCTGCAAATAAAAACAAAAATCTTCTTCACAAGATGACCATGAGAATTACATGGAAGATTAACTATAAAGTGTCTGACCCATTACCTCTTACCTGCGAGGTTCTCAATAAACTTATCTATTTTAAAAAAATTATGTTTAAATAAACTGTAATCCTGAAGGTCCAACTAAAAATATGTTTTACAGTTCCACTTTGCAAATGATGCCATATGCAATTTAAGACAAAAATTCAAAAATCAGAAGGAAAAAGTGGAAAACAATAAGTTAAAGAAATCCCTCTACTATGGGAGAGAGCCTGTGGACACAGCTGGTAGCTATCAATTACTTACAAGTATTACAGGAAAATCTGGCACCTTCTGTGATCATACACAAATCTGTCATCATCATGTCCTACCTCATCTTTTACCAAGTGTCAGCAGGGAAGGGAATGGCTGTTTGGCATGGAAACTAAAATTAAAAAGCTGTGATTACTGGAGGTGGTCAGCCTCTACTTTTCTAAAGGAAACTCCCATTTTTACCTTTCCAGATGTCTCCATGANATGTTAGTTTCCTATTTTACAGATGGGCAAACTCCCATAGAGTTACAAGGGCCAGAATTCAAATTGAGATAGTCTGATTTCAGAGCCTCTGCTCTTAATCACTATCCAAATCTGCTTACTGCACTCACAGTCCTATCAGTTCCTTGAGGTCATAGTGAGGCTGATTTCATGGGCGTACCTAGAAGACAATGGAATTAAAAACTCAGTTCCCTCGGCTTAACTCCTGGAGGGAAAACCATTAATAACCTTTCTGAGTAACAGATGATACGAATCAGTAATTAAAAATATCCAACATTAAACTCATGACCTCCACCAAACCTGACCCCAGTGCTCTAGATCTCAGTGACTACGTCCTGGACTCCCCTCTTTCTCTCACTCCCATCTGTCCTTGTCAATGTCCACTGTCACCACTGGAATCTAAACTATCCTCATGTTTCACGTGGACCATGCCAGGAGCCTCCTGATTCTTGTCTCCTTCCATAGAGTACTTCGTCTACTCTACAAGAATAACCATCTTTTAAAACAAATTCATCAGGATGGTGCTCTGCTTAAAACCTTTCGATGACTTCTCATTGCTCTTAGGACAAAGGCCAAAATTCCTAGCATGAGGGCTGTGTCTATCTTTTTACACTTTTTTATCTCCAGTGTCTAAAACAGTGCCCAGCACATAGTAGGTCCTCAGTAAATATTTGCTAACTGACTGAATAGATGAGTGAAGGAATTGGATTCCCCTCGTGTTTGGACCTGGGGCTGCCTTGCTGTCTCGTTGCTTGTCTCTCCCACCCTGGTTTTCTGGTGTCCATCCGTGCTTGTCTTTTTTTGGCCCTGAGATGTGCTAGTCTCTTTTCTGACTCAGAGCCTTTGCACGTGCTGCCCCCTCTGCCTACTGCACTGTTCGTTCTCTCTTCATTTAATTCCTCCTACTTATCTATATATACCTCGGTACATTTTCAGAGAAACCTTCCCTGACCTTAGCCCCCCCAGAGCTATATATATATTTTAATGTCCTTGTCATTCTCCTTCATAGCTGCTACCACGATCTGTCTTGCTCTCTCACTAGACTGTAAGTTCTATCAAAGTAGATCCATTACTGTTTTGCTCAACGATTTATTCCTACAACTTAGCACAAAGTCTGCCCAATTATACACTCTGTATAAATATTTGTGAAATGAATGAGTGAATGATTGAATATATTGAAACCAAATACATTGAAATAAAGTTATTGAAATATTTTAAAATATGTGATGTAGTAATAAATTTGATTCTCTATTAACACACCAAATAACAAGCTCTAGTTGTACTTTAATTTTGAAATGATGATAAATATAAATGATATTTTTAGATGACTGCCATAATTGTAAAGTGATGTGGAAATACCTATAATTTCTACTGGTCACAAAATCACAGGTATTACTAATACTACTGTAGTTTGTGGCCTTTGTTTTTATGACTGAAGGAAAGACTAAATTTCAGATAGAGCTCAGTGGCAATGAAGAAGTAATTCTCTTCCCGTCCCAGTTGCTGGTCCCCTTGGATATTCGTGGACCTCAGGTTAGAAACCCCTGCTGTGCAGTATCACAGCAGAAGCTTAACTTGCTCATGTCGGGATCAACAAAGCACTCGATATCTCGAAGACGTCTGCCTCCAGGTTCAGTCTCTGACAATCACTAAAGCATGAACTTTAGGGTCAGATAAATCCAGAATCCAGTCCCAGCTCTGCTGGCAGGTTAGTTATGTGACCACAGCCAAGTTATCTAACTCCCTGGACATCAGTTTCTTCCCTACAAGAATGAGAATAACATGAGAATGACATGTAAGTATCTCACAGAGTGAACAGCAAATAGTCACTCTAGACATATTTTTCTTTGTTTGCAATGAATTGAAATCCACCTTTTTGAAATTTCTACCTAGTTTTGCCCTAGCTCTACCCTCTAGGGCTGCACAAGTGATGGGTCTTCATAAACTTGGAGACAGTTCTACTCTGCCCCTATATTGGTCATTACATGGTGACGCTGTTGCTCCCTTGAGAGTAAAAGAAAATCTGAGAATAAGGCTGGGAGTGATCTGTGCTGTTGCCCATTCCCGCAGAGACATGTGACATCCCCGAAACAGCCACACTGTTAGGATCAATGTTTTCTTTTTTTTTTTTTTTTTTTTTCCCTTTTTTATCTTTTTTCGTGACCGGCAACGGATCGCAACCCTCAGTGTCGCGCCCGTACCGGACCGGGACCAGCAACGGGATCACAACCCTCGGTGTTGCACCCGCACCTCGCTCAGCCAGTGAGCTGCCGGTCTGTATGTGGGATCCGAACCCTCGGCGGGAGCGCCACTGCGCTCCCAAGCGGCGCACTGTAGCAGTGCACCACCAGGTCGGCCCTCAATGTTTTCTTTTGACAAGACTCCCTGTAAGGTCTGGCATACCAGTCCTTACTAAGGCCCTGTAGCTTTTGTTCCTAGGTGGTTCACAAGTGTGTGGTCAGAGTGCTCTGTGTCTTGTGGTGAAGGATTCCACAGTCGGCAAGTAACATGCAAGCAGATGAGAGCCAATGGAACCGTGCAGGTGGTGTCTCCAAGAACATGTGCCAAAGACCGGCCTCTGGGAAGAAAACCATGTTCTCGTCATCCATGTGTTCAACAGGTCACTGAACCAGGAAGCCAGGTAAAGCTAACAAATTAGTGTGTTGACAGCTCTATCTATAATTATCACCTTGTTTCTAGTAAACTTCTTTTTAATTTTAAATTTCGGGAAGAAATCTGATTGTTCTCCAAAATGAATATATGTCTCTGTCCTCAAAGTTTACATTTGGAAATCATAGCGTCTCTGTCTTCCAGTACAAAAATGAATCAAGTTTGGGGTTTTTTTTAATGCAGTGGTGCCATCACAGAATCTCCAAGATAGCCCAGTTTAGGGTGGTAG